>NC_142944.1:18198952-18256452 GCF_046866305.1 Octopus bimaculoides | reverse complement strand
CTTCCTGTCTCCCTTTTTTTTTTTTACAAGTTTAAATGGTCCCACTCACACAAAGCACTAATAATAAATTGTTTTGTTTAAGTTAGGACATGATAGAAAGGAGAAAGATATTCATTGCAAATCAGTGAACTTCATTAGAAATGTGGGTAATTTTTCAGATTAACACCTGCGCGATTTTCAGTATGGTGTTAGGGTTAGGGTTTTAGGGTCAAGGTTAGGGTTTTAGGGTTACGGTTAGGGTTAGGGTTTGGGATTAGGGTTTGGAATTAGGGTTAGTGTTACAGTTACGGTTTTAAGGTCAGGGTTAGTGTTTTAGGGTTAGGGGTTAGGGTTTGGGTTAGGAGTAGGTTAGGTTTAGGGTTTTAGGGTTAGGGTTAGGTAATTGTGCAAGTGTTAATCTGAAAAATTACCGAAATGTGAAAAGTACCGACCCTGCCATCTGTTATAACTTTTGTTGTTCTGTTTAATATATACATAGGTTATGCCTCCAAAGAAGAGAGTTTGCTGGGGAAAGAAAGCAACCGGTTTAAAATGACAGCAACAGACTGCAGCAATTCACCACATTCCAGAAGCTACTTTGAACATAATGCAAAATGGTGCATCAACATCTTCTGCCCAATCTGATAGAATTCTGGCAAAAATGTGTAGCAACAGATCGCCAGCAATTGCTTCATCAGAAATTGCCGTCCTAGCTCCTGCAAAAAGGGATAATCTTGCTATGTATAATCAGGGTAGCGCAAAAAGTTGTTTTGCACAAGCATTTCTATAGCCAATTAGATGGATGAAATTTATGTACGCTTAATAATGTTACGCAAAACAGCCTTCAAACTTTCCCTATTAATTTCATCATCTTTTGAATTATGAACATATTTACATCATAAGGGTTTTTTCATTGTAAGGCTTTTTTTTTTAGTTGATTTTCACCTAGCAAGACTTATCGTAGATGGCGTAATATACTGCTAGTATATATATATATATATATATATATATATATATATATATATATATATATATACACACACACACATACTTATATTATACACATATATGTGTATGTATGTATATATACACATATGTATATATATATATATATATATATATATATATATATATATACATATATATAGTTCAAATTTACAGAAAGCAAAAGATGAAGATAGGTGAAGGAACAACAAGCAGGTGTGTTAGTTTAACACTTGGGAAGAATGGAAAAATCTTTGATGTTTCGAGCTTATGTTCTTCAACAGAAAGGATTGAGAGGGTAAAAAATATGAAGAGAGAATGAAAAAAAAAAAAAAAACAGAGTGAGAAAAAAATGCTTAGGGATTAAAGGTTCAACATGATGAGAAGCACACATATATAATAAGAATCGAAGAACAATATACAGGATTATTTACACCATGTACATTCAATGGATATTTGACCTCATTTTGTTTGTTGTTAACACAACATTTCGGCTGATATACCTTCCAGCCTTCTTCAGGTGTCTTGGAGTAATTTCAAACCTGGGTTCTCATTCCTAAGGTATTTTTCGATGTTGTTGTTATTATTATTATTATTATTATTATTATTATTATTATTATTATCATTATTATTCAGGTCACTGCTTGGAATTGAACTTGGAATCTTGGGGTTAGTAGCCCGTGCTCTTAACAATAATAATAATAACATCAAGAAATACCTTAGGAATGAGAACCCAGGTTCGAAATTCCTCCAAGACACCTGAAGAAAGCTGGAGGGTATATCAGCTGAAACGTTGTGTTAACAACAAACAAGATGAGGACATATATCCTTTGAATGTAAATAAATAATAGGTTGGTGCGTAATTACTGCGACTTTTTTTCAACAAATTTTATTCACCAAAAACAATAACAATATTTAACAAAAATATCTTTAAATGACGGTCTGCCAAGCAAATGGGAAGCAGTAATTGATGTAGGTGGCGAATATTCTCCGGAATAATCATTTAAAGATGCTTTTGTTACATGTTATTTTTGTTGAATAAAATTTGTTGAAAAAAAGCCGCAATAATTATGCACCAACCCTATATACATGTGTGTGTGTGTGTGTGTGAGTATATATATATATGTGTGTGTATATATATATATATATATATATATATATATTTGTTTTGCAAGATTATTGGCTAAACTGGCAATATGACCATCCCCAAGTACAACAACATATATATATATATATATACATACATGTGTCTTGCAAACAAGTGTATGGGGTCATCAGGAGAGAATGCGCGCCGTTTCGGGGCCTACCTCTCGACGGCATCAATGCGCACCGGCCCCCCTCACTGATATGAGGCCCTGCTTGCTAGATCAACTGATTATTAAAACAAAGCTCAATATTTCTCTAGCCATCGCTCATCGTCTCTTTTTAATATATCTATTATATTAATAGATATATGTCCTTAGGCTTCCACCCAGTTTCCACCTAGCAAATTCTTTCACAAGACACTGGTCAGTCTTGGGCTATAGTAGAAGACACTTGCTGAAGGTGCAGTGCAGTGAGACTGAAACCCAAACCACATACTTGCGAGGTGAACTTCTTAACTACACAGCCATGGAGTTGGAAAGAAGATCGATGACAACGAGAGAAGAGATCCAGAGGATAGGAGAGGGTTAAGAGTCAGTCATTAGAAAGACATGAAAGTTACAAGAAAACAACACATGTAAGTTACACAGAAGCCAGAAAGGTTGTAAAGAAGGAGGTGGAAAAGGCACAAAGCGACGTGTATGAAAATGTTTGGAGAATGTATGAATCCAGAGGTCTTTAACCTTTTAGATTCCAACCATGATATAAATTCACTTCTTTAAAATTAAAATATTTCGTTTTTGGATTTTGTTTGCAAGATTTTTTATGTGATTTCGTGTGTTGAAGCATATTCTGTTGTGTCTGGGAGAGTAATTTTCTTATTGTGCCTTGAAATTTAACACACTCACCATTAAAATTTCCACTTATTTCTTATTTTCATTTTCCTAAAATTTTCGTTGCGTCTTGCAACCTTTTCAATAGTCTTGACTGTCAAGACTATTGAAAAGATTGCAAGACGCAACAAAAATTTTAGGAAAATAAGAAATAAGTGGAAATTTTAACGGTGAGTGTGTTAAATTTCAAGGCACAATAAGAAAATGACTCTCCCCTGACACAACATAAAATTAAAATGTTCCCCCAAAATTTCATGTTAGTTTCATTCCCCAACTCTGGTTTAATAATAGGAAGGTTATTTTACTAAACTTTCTCTGTTACTTTCAAAATTAATTGACACAAAGACCGTTTACTTCAACAGAAATATGTTAACAGAAGGGTTAAAGTGATCTAAATTAAAACATTCAATCAAAATTTCATGTTAATTTATTTTGTAAACATCAGCTCAATAATGACAGAGTTATTTTATTAAATTCTTCACTATTTGAAACAAAGGCAGTACATGGTAGCAGAACTATGGTAGCAGAAGTGTTTAATGTTAGGAAGCAATTACCAAAGGAAATATATGATGTGAATAGTTCTGAGCTGTTTGAAGGGCAAAATGGGATAGATTGCTGAGGATTCAGGCAGTATTAAGAGAAGGCGGAAAAGATACATGAAAAGAATGTGTAAAATGAATGGAATGAAACAGAAAGCAATCCTCTTTATTAGACTGGTAGAGGAGATAATTAGGAAAGAATTTAAGGAAGTAAAAAGAGTAAGAAGAGTGGAAAATCAAGGGGACTAACTCTTGTTAAAGGCTGCAGAAAGTTGGAATGTGAACAAAATTGTCCAGAGACCTGTATTTGCAGTGAAAGAAGACTATATGCTTGTGGATATACATTTGTGCTCTCATTTTATTGGATATAGGTGCAGGCATGGCTTTGTGGTAAGATGTTTGCTTCAGAATCACATGGTTCCAGGTTCAGCCCCATGCTGTAGGACCGAACTTGGACAAATGTTTTCTATTATAGCCCCAGACCAACTAAAGCAATGTCAGATGATTAGGTAGACGGAAACTGAAAGAAGCCCGTCTCACACACACACACACACACACACACACACACACACACACAAACACACACACACTTATATATATTATTTTACTAGTTTCTGTCATTCGACTGTGGCCATGCTGGAGCATCATCTTGAAGGGTTTTTGTTGAACAATTTGACCACAAGACTTATTTTAAAGCCTAATACTTATTCTCTCGGTCTTTTTGCCGAACTCCTAAGTTATGGGGACATAAACACACCAACACAGGTGATGGGGTGGGAGCCACAAACACGAAGACACACGCGCACACAGATATATACATTTATATATGTATGTATGTATGTATGTATGTATGTATGCACATATATATGGATTTGGTAGTTTCTGTCTACCAAATCCATTCACAAGGCTTTGGTTGACCCAAGGCTATAGTAGAGATACTTGCTCAAGGTGCCAAGGAGTGGGACTGAATTTGGAACATATATATACATGTGTTTCTTTGTGTTAGTGTTTGTCCCCAACCACCACTTGACAACAAGTGTTGGTTTGTTTGCAGCCCTGTAACTTAGCAGTTTTGGCAAAAGATGCTAACAGAATAAGTACCAGGCTTAATAAATAAATGAATAAATAAATATTGGTAATGATTTTTTTTTTACTAAAACCTTTCAAGGTGGTGCCCCAGCATGGCCACTGTTCAATAACTGAAACAAGTGAAAGATATAAGGTAAAAAGACACAGCGAAAGGTAATTTCCTAGAATTTAGTTTGTACAGAACAATTATTGGAGCATGAAATGAAGTTATTGGAGAAAACATTAGAAAAGAGGATGAGGAAGCGAGATTAATGGAAAGTAGTTTGGATTTATGCCAGAAAGAGGAATTATTTCATTGTAAGGCAATTGCAGAAGAAGTACATTGACATGAGGAACAAGTTGTTTCTTGGGTTTCTTGAACCTGGAGAAGGCTTTTAGCAGCATTCCACATTAAGCAGCGACCATCCCCATTTATATTCTGATTTCTGTACCTTGAAGGTATGCCCTGGCACCTTGCCACCATTTATCCCTCCCTCTCTCTCTCACTCTACTCTACCATCTCATTTATATTCTGATACCTGTACGTTGAGAGCATGCCCTGGTACTTCACCACCATCTCTCTCTTGCACTCTCATCCTCTCACTCTCTTCCACTCTCTCTCTCACATTCTTGATCACTCACTATCTCTCTCTCCCTCTCTCTTTGTCTTTTTCTCTCTCCCTCTGACGGGGTAACCATATACCTCCTCTACAGCAACATACCTGTTTCTCTCCTCCTTCTTCATCTCTCTCCCTCCCTCCCTCCCCCTCTATTTCTTGCTCTCTCCCTCTCTGACTGGGTAACCATGTATCTCCTCTATAGCAAGACACCTGTTACTGTCCCTCTGTCACACTCTAGCCTCTCATCACCTGTCATCAATGCCCCCCTCCCCTCTCAAAGGATCTTTGTCTTGAAAGTTACTTGGTGACCCTGCCAGTGATGGTGCATAGAAGGACACCTATCTGTACAAACCAAAACAAACCTCGGTTGTGTTGGTACCACATAGAAAGCACTCAGTCCACTCTGTAAAGTGGGTAGTGTTAGGAAGGCGGTCCCAGCCATAAAAACCCTGTGAAGCCTGGTGCAGTCTCCTGCCTGGCCAGCCCCTGGTCAAACTGTACAACCCATGCCACATGGAAAGCGGACAATAAATGATAATGATGATGATGGTCATTGAATGAGTTAGTAGTGGAGTAATGGATGTCTGTATCAATGAAAGGACATGCACATTTATAAGGACAAAAGAGAAGGAGCAGTGATGAATTTGAAGTGAAGGTTGGCGTACATCAGGGAGCTGTTTTGAGACTACTAATACTTGTAGTTGTGATAGGGTTGCTGGCTTAACCCTTTAGCATCCAGATTACTCTGTCAAATATAATGCTTATTTATTAACCCTGTTTTCAATTAACCACACACCATCTCATAGCTTTGAGAGTTCAATGATGCGATTGTCTATTTTTAGAATGATATTGTAAGGTATGGTATGTATGTACGTATGGTATGTATGTTTGGTATGTATGCATGCATGAATACATACATACATGTATGTATGTATATATAACCCTTTAGCTTCCAGATTACTCTGTGAAATACAACATTTATTCACACTATTTTGAATTAACTATGCATTATCTAGTAGTTTTGAGATTTTCAATGATGTGATTGGGGGTGCAGGTCTGCATCTGGCCGGGGTTATAGACTAAAGGGTTAAAGACTAAAGATTGATTTACCATGGGAGTTGCTATATGCATATGATCTGGTTTTAAGAGCTGTGAGTATGGATGAACTGAAAGAAATGATGAAGAGATGGAAGGAATACAACCAAGCAAGCAAAAGGTATAACGGTAAATATCGGAAAGACAAATGAGGTGATGATAAGCTGCAATGCATATGGTGCAGAGGAAAGTACAGGTAAATGTCTGTATACAAGAGCAATATTGGAGTAAACCTCATTAAATGCTCAATAGACAATGGACAGGTTCATCAAAAATTTAATGGTGTGAGAGAGTATGAATGTATGAATGTATGAAACTATCGTGGAAACTATATTTAAGCATAAGACATGTATAGAAGGAGTTGTAATGATTCACTGTTGATCAAGTTGAAATGTTGAAGGCAGAGGCATGACCAGGTTCTAAAGTTAGTGGGAGCGAGCATATTAAAAAAGAAAAAAAGGTGCCCTGACATATACCAAACAATTTTTTTTAGCTCATTTCTGTTATTTACGTGAAATATTTCATTAGTTATATACATAAATGTATGCTGCATTCATGAATTTGATGTTTCAGTAATGATGTTATTATGTATGAAACCTAAGGCAGCAAGCTGGCAGAATTGTTAGCACGCTGGATGGAATACTTAGTGGTGTTTCACCTGTCACTATGTTCTGAGTTCAAATTCCGCTGAGGTCAACTATGCCTTTCATCTTTTCGGGGTTGATAAATTAAGTACCAGTTGAGTACTGGGGTCGATGTAATAGGCTTGTCCCCTCCCTCAAAATTTCAAGCCTTGTGCCTATAGTAGAAAAGATTGTTCATGAAACTTACAACTATCGATACAGGTGTGACATAAACAGGATGAAAATCCGTGGGATTGTCCAGTGTTGAGAGGTTATGACATCAGGGTTTGTTTTGGTTCTTCGGGAGCATCACAGGAGATTTAGCAGACATTAAAAAACATGGTAAGTTGGTCAAATAATGTAATAACTCCAGAAAGTTCTTCCAAGACCAAATGATTAACAATAAAAAAAATTAAAATAAGAAATTTGATTTTTATCACTCAAGTGCACTAAAGAGTTAAAGAAAGTTGTTGCAAAGGTGCCAATTTTGAAAAATGCACTTGTGGGGAATGGTCCCTCCCCTTGCTTCCCTGTTAGTTATGCCATTGGTTAATGGTTCTCTTCTGTAGCATAACGCTGTGTTTCTGGCAAACATTCTTAAACATTTGCTGATCTAACCCACTTTAGCTATCAGTAAGGTACGGCTTCTTGTTGTTAGTAATTGAGTTCAAATCGTTATATAATTTTCAGCATGGCAAACAGTAGCCTTTTTAACATGCCCTTTATAAGGGTGAGTAGAGATCAACATAGTCTATACTATGTGATGGACTATGTTACACTTGACTTAAACAGATTTGGAGTTATGTAGTGATGATGATATGGTATATATCCATATATACATGCCTGCATGCCTGCCTGCCTGCCTACCTACCTACCTACCTACCTACCTACCTGCATACATACATACATACATATATATATATACATGCATAGATAGATACATACATACATACAAACATAGAAACATACATAAATATGAATGTACATACATACATACATATGAGATTATATAAATGACAATGGAACAAGAAATTATATAATAAACTCCATTAGCTTACAGCTGTTTCTGCTATGAGATGCAGTGCATTCATAGTTGAGTGTTTGCGTATCACCTTATGGCTTCATCAGAGCTTCAGAAATGAAGTACAATTTTATTTGGTAAACCATTTATACATATGGCTAACATCACCAAAATGTAGTTTTGAGTATTGACAGATATTTATCAAAAGGGAGTGTGCATCCAAGCAATAATTTTTTCAAGGTTTAGTCACAGGTGAAAGGATAGCATTTATGGATCTTTTGCAATTCCTCCAAGACTGGTGGAAGGAAAAGAGGAGGTTATCCTCAAGCCACCAGAGACTTGGTCAGAATGCTTGCATTAGAGGGGACTCCGCTCAAAGACATCTCAGGGCCAGGTGATGGGGTTAACTAGGGGACAAAACAAGTCTGCAGCCTCAATATATAAACACACCATCTAATGTAAAATAATCAGATCATTCTACCATACACCAAAGATATAGATGTCAAAACTGCCACTGACACTGCCACTAATGCAGCACCACTACCAACACCACTGAGAGCATCAGCATCAGCATCAGCAGCATCTTCAGCAATAGGATCAGCAGCAGCAGCACCACCACCACTACCACCACCACCGCTGCCACCACCACCACCACCACCACCACTACTATTAACACCACCACCACCACTATTACCACCACCACCACCACGACCGCCGCCGCCGCCACCACGACCGCCGCCGCCGCCACTACTATTACCACCACCACCACCACCACCACCGCCGCCACCACCGCCACCACCACCGCCACCACTACTATTACCACCACCACCACCGCGGCCGCCACCGCCACCACCACCACCGCCGCCACCGCCACCACCACCAGCACCACCACCGCCGCCACCGCCACCACCACCACCACCGCCGCCGCCACCACCACCACTGCCATACCGCTGCCACCACCACCACCACCACCACCACCGCCGCCACCACCGCCACCACCACCACCACCACCGCCACCACCACCACCATACCGCTGCCACCGCCACCACCACCACTATTACCACCACCACCACCACCAGCACCACCACCGCCACCGCCACCACTGCCGCCGCCATCACCGCCGTCGCCGCCACCACCACCACCACCACCGCCGCCACCACCACCACTGCCATACCGCTGCCACCACCACCACCACTGCCGCCACCACCACCACCACCGCCGCCACCACCACCACCACTACTATTACCACAACCAGACATTGATCAGTTGAAGTTGTGCACTTGTACAGCATGACAATACCCCAATACACTCACATGCATAAACTTGAGCAGCTGGAAATGCTGCCCAGCCCTGCCTACTGTCCAGCCTTTTTGACAGCATCAGATCACCCCCTTTTCCAAGCCATGGGTCATTTTCTTATATCTTTATTGTCCACAAGGGGCTAAACACAGAGGGAACAAACAAGGACAGACAAAGGGATTAAGTCGATTACATCGACCCCAGTGCGTAACTGGTACTTAATTTATCGACCCCAAAAGGATGAAAGGCAAAGTTGACCTCGGAAGAATTTGAACTCAGAACATAGCGGCAGACGAAATACTGCTAAGCATTTCGCCCGGCGGGGTAACGTTTCTGCCAGCTCGCTGCCTTTGGGTCATTTTCTTGGGTCATTTCACCATGGGTCATTTTCTGCAAGGCTAAAGGTTCAATAATGTGGATGAGGTTGAAAACGGGTGCAGGGAATTTTTTTCCCTGTAAACCAACCAAATGAGATAAGCATAAAATTGACACAACAATGGCAACAGACAATAGGATATTATGGGATATATTCTGATGAATAAACGCTTTTCATATTTGATTTGCTTGAAATATCAATTAAAGCTTGAAATACTCATTTTCGTATCCAATCATCCCATCTTTGGTCCACCCCTAGATCTCTTACCAGATGGCTTGGCTTGTAAAATCCATTGTGATTCTCTCCTGCAACATTCTAATCACATGACCACAGTACTGGAGCTGGGATCTCTCAATGTAGAAAAATAGCAGCTTGACCTGGAGTGATTCCTTGATCTCAGAGTGATGCACCCTATCAAGTAAACATTACTCTAGAGACCCAAATAAAGCTGCTTGCATCCACAATTGTACTCTTTCAGTTCCTTACCCAACATAAATGTATATAAAATAATATTTACCACTTTGAGCAGATGATCTTCTATTTCTCCTTCAAGTTTCTTCTTCTGCAATTCATTAATTCGCCATTTAAGGAACTGCTCCTGAGCTGTGCTTGCTTCCACTTTCAACATTTCTTTACTGCAATGATTAAAAGAGCAAAACACACAAAAGTACCGATTCCATTAAACAACTGTTTTCACAATATCAAAAGTACATCTGCCTCACCCCTATTCCACTGTCTAATCATTGTACACATGTCGAGGTCTCTAGAGACCATTTATGATGTATTCATGTTAAAGGCAGAAACATTCTTCACTGTTATATATATATATATATAGAGAGAGAGAGAGAAAGATGTATATGTATATATACATATATATATATATATATATATATATATATATACATATATATATAAATTCTCATATGTATATGAGAATTTACAAACAAAACAAAAGACAAAGACGGATGTGTAAACAACAAACAGATGTATTAGTTTAATGCTCAGAGAGTGAGAAAGTCTTTTACGTTTTGAGCCTACGCTCTTCGACAGAAAGGAACGCAGAAATGAACAGGGAGAGAAAACAGAAAAAGGTTTAGTGGCTAGCGATCTATCATGGCGAATATATATATATATATAATTATATATATATATATATATATATATATATATATATATATATATATATATATATATGTTGTTTACTTGGGGACGGTCATATTGCCAGTTTAGCCAATGAAAACACACGCACTGTATATTTGGTGTTAATTTGCTTCAGCTTTATATTACATTATATTACATTAATCCTATTCCGGCCAGAGTTCTTTCGTCACACTTCTGTGACCTCATCAGTGGTCCTTTGCTTTCTTCTTTCTTATGTGTGTCCCACCTTGCTAATGATCAGCCATTCTGTATTTTGTATTCCTATTGTATGTGTCTACGCATGCGCATCCCTCAATGTGTGTCTATGTTTTGTAAGTGCATGTGTGTGTATGGGGAGTGCCTGTATTATCTATATCCTCTGTTAATACATACATATATATATATATATGTATATATGACCGTTGACTGAACACTATTCAATTTTTTTTCTCCGTGTTTTTCTCCTTGTCTCCGTATTCTTTCTGTTGAAGAGCGTAGCTCGAAACGTCAAAGACTTTGCGTATTCCCGAGCGTCATACTAATATATACTTTTGTTATTTACACCACCTGTCCTCGTCTGTTGTTATTATTTGTATATTCTCCCATATATATATATATATATATATATATATATATATATATATATATATATATATATATATATATATATATATATATATATATATATATATATATATATATATATATATATATATATGTATATATATATTTATATATATATATATATATATATATATATATATATATATATATATATATATATATATTTATATATATATAGGTGCAGGAGTGGCTGTATGGTAAGTAGCTTGCTTATCAACCACACGGTTCAGGGTTCAAACTAACTGCATGGCACATTGAGCAAGTGTCTTCTAATATAACCTCCGACCGACCAATGCCTTGTGAGTGGATTTAGTAGAGGGAAACTGCAAGAAGCCCATTGTATATATGTGTGTGTGTGTGTGCGTGTGTATCCCACCATCGCTTGACAACCGATGTTGGTGTGTTTATGTCCCCGTAACCTAGCAGTTCAGCAAAATAGACCGATGGAATAAGTACTAGGCTTACAAAGAATAAGTTCCATGGCTGATTTTTTTTTCGACTGAAGGTGGTGTTCTAGCATGGCCGCAGTCAAATGCCTGCAAGCAAATAAAAGAATATATGTGTGTGTATATATATATATATATATATATATATATATATATATATATATATATATCCACTACATCTTATAGCAGAAACAGCTGTAAGCTTATGAAGTTCATAAGATAACTGCTTATTCCTTTGTCACCTTGTCATACACACACACACACAAACATACTCACAAATACACATACACACATGCACACACACATACACACGAAGGACTTGTTATACAATAACACTGCAAATGATATTTCCATAATTCTTGATTTTAATATGTATTTTGAGTAACATACAGCAGCAACTGAGACTACATGAGATTGTAATTATGGAACAAGCAGATGAGTTTCAAGAGGACACAGCTAGGATGTACCCTGACTACCTGCATAATCTATACACAGACAGACACACACACACACACACACACACACACACACACACACACACACATATATATATATTTTTATATATAGATAGATATATATTATGTGGTAATGTTTCAACAACTAGAAAAACACTCAACCAACTAAGAGAGTAAAGAAAATCTTATAAAAAAAGGCACAAATCTTGCAAATACAGCCATCCTGTGTTTCCTGGTTGAAATAATAATTGTCTTCTTTACCAGAATCCCTTGTTTAAAGGTTTTCTGCTCAAAAGACAACTGACAAACCATCTTGTTTTCAGCTTGATAAATAGCAGAATAAATTATTATTTCAACAAGGAAACCCTGGGTAGCCGTTTTTACAGGATTTGTGGTTTTTTACTATAAGATTATACATACATATATATACACACATATATTTGATTAATGAGAGAGAGAGGGAAGATACTAAATGCTAAATGGGTCAAAACAATTGTAGTGATTAATAAACATTCTCGTATCTTCCATCTTCTGTCTCTCTCATTAATCAAATGCTCAATGAACACTTTAAAAGTGAACACGTTTTACTGGTAAGCTACCAGGTACATACCATGATTCATTATCTAATATATATATATAATAATATATATATATTCATTATCTAATATATATATATATATTCATTATCTAATATATATATATATATATATTGGCGTTAGGAAGGGCATCCAGCTGTAGAAACTCTGCCAAATCAGATTGGAGCCTGGTGTTGCCATCCGGTTTCACCAGTCCTCAGTCAAATCGTCCAACCCATGCTAGCATGGAAAGCGGACGTTAAACGATGATGATATATATATATATATATATATATATATATACATATATATGTATTTATATATATATGTATATGCATGTATTTACCAGAGTAAGCACACATATATACATATATATATACACAAACACACATCCTCACATGTATATACATGTGTCTAGGTATGTGTGCGTGTGTGTGTATGTTTATGTGTCTTTAGTGTTACTGGTGTTATCAACATCTCCTAAGTATCCTTCCTGTGAGTTGAAACTTCAGGTTAACACAAATGCCAACATCTCTGATAAAAACTACAAACATCAAAGCCCTAGTCACTACCACAATTCCCTTTACAACAGTTAAACCTATTGATCTCTCCTCTCCTATTGTCAAATAGTTACCAAGGTATATTGCAGCTGGTTTCCCTTGGATTCAGGATTCTGCTTTGTCAGTTTAGAAACTCTGCTGTTGAACAGTAAAGAAGATCAATTGGACAGTAAAAACATCCCCCTCCTTGGGGAAACCATCAGAGGAAATTGCTGTATTGATTACTATAAGCATGTCTCATAAGACAAATACAAGCAGCTTGTCCCTCAGGTATAGTTGTTAAGATATTGATAGCTTTAAGCATATGGTCACTCAGCCCCTATTTACTTGTTTATTTAACAATTAACTGATTCATACGCCTGAAGGGGTTTGTATAAGGACCAAGATGTTTGTGTTTTTGATATTGTGTGGATTCTTCAGAAACCTGATGTGTGAGTAAACATATGTGTTCGTGTGTGTGTGTGTGTGTGTGTGTGTGTAAGTGTGTGTGTGTGTGTGTGTGTGTGTGTGTGTGTGTGTGTCTATAAGTATGCATGTATGTGTATGTAAGTTTGTGTACGTGTATCTGTGTGAATGTTTACATTGCATGTCTTTGCATGAAATGCTTTGAGAGAAAAAACAAAAGTGAAAGAGTGATGGCTAGTGGACCTTCCCTGCTAACAGACTCTCCAAAAGCTTTGCACTTATGAAGATGAAATGGAATTAAAAAAAAAAAAACAAGGAAAGCCTTTACTTGCAAAACAGGTTAGGTTTAGTGACAGGAAGGGTACCTGTCCATAAAAACATCTGAATGCATGCTAATCCAGCCCATGATAGCAGGGGAAACTGAACATAAAAAAAACACAAATCAACACATACACACACGCACACACATACACATGCACACACACACACACATGCACACACATCACACACACACACACACACACACACACACACGGAAAGGGGCAATTATGTGGATAAACAAATTAGATATATTAAATATAATAGTTTTTGTATGAACATGTATACATGCAAAAGGAGAGAAAGCATAAAGTGGAGACTTTCAGACGATGAATATTTAAGTCTAAATATATAGACATTTATATTAGTAAATGTCTATACAGAGCACAAACGATAAAGAAAATTAAAGGGGTAGAAAAGGGGTGTTATAAGTCCAACGGCTGTTTCTGGGGGGTCTGCAGATGTAGTTCATTTCAATCTGCAGTTGTAATGGAAACAATCAACATTGGATAAGACGAGCATCTGTTATCAGGGTAGAGAAGGTCTTACATTTCAGATCTTAATGCAGAGAAGTTCAAAGACGGAATGATTAGATGTGTGTGTGTGTGTGTGTGTGTGTGTGCAACTAACTAGTATCTGGCACTCCATCACATATGGTGACGAGGGTTCCAGTTGACCTGATCAATGGAACAGCCTGCTCGTGAAATTAATGTGCAAGTGGCTGAGCACTCCACAGACACATGTTCCTTTAACGTAGTTCTCCGAGCGATTCAGTTTGACGAAGAATGTGATATGGCTGGCCCCTTTTTAAATACAGTTACTATTCATTTCAGGCAGCTGAGTGGACTGGAAAAAAGATGAAATAAAGTGTCTCGCTCAAGGAGACAATGCACAGCGAGGAATCGAACTCACGACCTTATGATCTTGAGCCAAATACCCCAAACCACTAAGCCACGTACCTTCACATATGTACATGCACATCATCATCATTATCATCCTTATCTTCATCATCATTGCCTTTGTTGTCGTCATCGCTGTCATTGTCATCATCATCATCGTCGTCTTCATTGTCAGTGTCATCTTCATCACCATCATCTTCTTCATTATTGTTGCCATCGTCATCATCATCATCATCATCTTCTTCGTTGACATTGTTGTTGTCGTCATCATCATCATCATCATCATCATTATTTTCATCATCATTATTGTCTACATTGTCAGCATCACCACTGTCATTGTAGTCATCATCATCATCATCATCATCATCATCATTGCCCTCGTCATGATCATGATTGTTTAAGGACTATGTTCCATACTGGCATGGATCAGACGGTTTGAAAGGGTGGGATGGGTCTAAGGACCACATCATATCCCAATGTCTACTTTGGAATGGTTTCTATTGCTTGATGCCCTTCCTAATGCCAACCACTTTATAGAGTGTACAGGCTACTTTTGTGTGTGTGTGTGTGTTGAAGTCACCAAGTACAAGACAAGACCCCCTCACCTGAGATGAGACAGAAAATAGCGATGAGGAAACTAGTTGGCCTACAAGGCATGAGTTAAGCAGGAATGGATGGACACACACACGCACACACACACACACACACACACATGTATATATGCATACATATACATGTACATACTTACACACGCGTGCGCGCGCACACACACACATGTATATATGCATACATATATATGTACATACTTACACACACACACACTCACACAGACATGCAGAAATTGCCGAACACAGATGCACACACAAACACACATCTGCACATATATCCATGCACACACACACACACAAGCACACACACATGCAGATATCCAGACATACATCCGTTCATATACACCCACACTACACACTCACAGAGCTGCATGCAGACATCTGCACATACACACACACACAAACACACATTTGCAGACATCTGCTCATATACACCCACACGACACACAGAGACGCATGCAGACATCTACACACACACACACACACACATGCAGACATACACACACACACATGCAGACATCTACATATACATCCACTCATATACACCCACACCACACACAGAGACACATGCAGACATCTGCACACACACACACACACACACACACACACATGTAGACATCTGTACATACATGCACACTCAACACAAACATGCATACATGCATATTAGCAAAATACCTTAACCATCCAGTAATTTCTACTTAATCCAGTCTCACAAATAAACATTCTTCATACTGAATCCTTTTACTTTCAAACAGTCCTCAGTTAAGTTAATCAAAGTTAATTATGCTAAATTAGATAAAACAAAAGGCTTTCGTTTTTTACCTGCATCTTTCACAAATACTTGATAAATGTATTCTTTCATTAGAAGCCTGTGAAAAGGAATTAAAGAAACTAATAATAATGATTTCTTTAATGAGCACAAAGGATTTACATTAAAGGAAAAACATTATGGTCAGTACAGTACAAAAAGAAGTGTGTATGTGCGTGTGTATGTGCGTGTGTATGTGTGTGTGAGTGTGTGTTGGAGTGAGGGTTTTGCATGTAAACAGGTTTAACATAATAGACAAGAAAAACAAAAAACATTTTAACAATGGCGCAGGAGTGGCTGTTGTGGTAAGTAGCTTGCTTACCAACCACATGGTTCTGGGTTCAGTCCCACTGCGTGGCACCTTGGGCAAGTGTCTTCTACTATAGCCTCGGACCGACCAAAGCCTTGTGAGTGGATTTGGTAGGCGGAAACTGAAAGAAGCCTGTCATATATATGTATATACCAATAGGCCAATAGAATAAGTACTAGGCTTACAAAGAATAAGTCCTGGGGTCGATTTGCTCGACTAAAGGCAGTGCTCCAGCATGGCTGCAGTCAAATGACTGAAACAAGTAAAAGAGTAAAGAGTAAAGAGTAATGTATAATCTTCAATAGAGAGGAAACGCTCAAGGGTTACTCATGGAAAAACTCCATAAACCACGAGTGCCCTGACTTCTAATAATGATAACTTCAAATTTTAGCAAACGGCTAGCAATTTTGGAGAGAGGGAATAAGTCGATTACATCGACCCCAGTACGCAGCTGGTACTTACTTTATCGACCACGAAATAACGAAAGGCAAAGTTGGCTTAGGTAGAATTTGAACTCAGAACGTAAAGACGGATAAAATTCTGCTAAGCATTTTTTGCCAAGTGAGCTAACAATTCTGCCCGCTCGCTGCTTTAATACTACTACTACTACTACTACTACTACTGATGATGATGATGATGATGATGATGATGATGATGATGATGATGACGCTGATGATGATGATGCTGACTGACAATCATGATGGAGATGGTGATGATGATGATGATGATGATGATGATAATGATGATGTCAATGATGATGAAGATGATGATGATAATGGTGGTGGTGGTGATGATGATGATGGTGATGAAAATGATGATAATGATAATGATGACAATGATGATGATGATGATGATGATGATGACGATGACGATGACAACGAAGACGATGATAATGGTGGTGGTGGTAGCAGTAGTGATAGAAATGATGATGGTGATGGAGATGATGATGACGATGACAATGATGATGAAAATGATGATGATGGTGGTGGTGATGGTGAGGATGATGATGGTGGTGGTGATGGTGATTATCATGATGCTGCATGTTTCTAATATAATAATGATAATGCTCTTAAGGACAAAATATCATGGACAAAACATTTAGAAATGTGTACTTTATTATATGAATAGCTTAAATGTGTTCCTGTGCGTGGATGTGCGTGTGCATGTGTATGTGTCTGTGTGTTTGTGTGTGTGTCTGAATACAGATGAAAATTTGAATTAATAATAAAATCACAAAAATTTCTTTTTTCATGTTAGATCCATAAAATGTGTACGTGCATGTGTGTGCATGCATGTGCATGTCCATGTGTGTGTGCATATGTGCATGCATGTGTGTGTGCATATGTCTGTATGCATGTGAGTCCATATGTGTGTGTACATGTGTATGTGCATATGCATGCATGTGTATGTCCATATGTGTGCATGTGTGTATGCATGTATGTGCATATGTACATGCATGTGTGTGCATATGTTTGTATGTGTGTGGGTCCATATATGTGTGCATATGTGCATGTGTGAGTATGTGCATGTGTATGTATGTGTGTGGGCATACGTGCATGTGTGTGTGTGTGTGTGTAGGAATCTTCTTGAAAGTATTTTTCACTAACGTTTCCTTAATTATTTTTGTTTCAAACTTTTAATTCAAATTTTCATTAATTTTCATGAATTTAGATGAAAATTTAAATCAAAAATGATTATTTGTATGTAGATATAAATGTGTGTGTGTGTATTTATGTACATGTGTTTGTATGTAGTATGTGTGTACATTTATGCTTCTATATGCATTTGTTAATGCGTGCATATGAATGTATGTATTGTCTGCATGTCTGTGTGTATACATATGTATGTGTATGCCCCTTTGCATGTATGTATGTATATGGATATATATATATGTACATATGTACGTATGTTTGCATGTATATATGTATAAATGTATACACATATACATGTATTCATTCACGCATGTATGTATAGTGAATAGCTCTGCTTTCAAATATGCTCCACGGAAGGTATAACTATGTTTGTTTAAGTTTAATCATCATAATCATCATCATCGTCATCATCACCACCATGACGACGATGTCGACGACAACCACCACCACTGTCTCATCATCGTTGTCATCATTATTATTTATCTCTGATATTGAATTATTAATTCTTCGCGTTTTACTTTTGCAGCACCTACATTCCTAACAGTCCATTAACATTCTCAGAACTTTTCAGCTTCATCATCTTTTTGTAGAAATTCCACTCGAAACATTGAACCAGAAGAAGATTAATCACTGAACTTTTATCAATGCCAAAAAACACAAAACTCAAACTTCAAAAATCAACACTGATAAAGCACACATGAAATAAATACCAGAAGTAATCAGGACTCAACTGTTAAACCAAAGTTGTCCAAAGAATTTCAAAGTTTGTCCTAAATGTCTATCCTTGTTAACAGAGTATCAGTTAACCCTTGTTTCTTACCATTCTTTAACCCTTGTTTCTTACCATTCTTTAACCCTTATTTCCTACCATTCTTTAACCCTTGTTTCTTACCATTCTTTAACCCATTTCCTACCATTCTTTAACCCTTGTTTCCTATCATTCTTTAATCCTTGTTTCCTATCATTCTTTAACCCTTGTTTTATACCATTCTTTAACCCTTGTTTCCTACCATTCTTTAACCCTTGTTACCTATCATTCTTTAACCCTTGTTTCCTACCATTCTTTAACCCTTGTTTCCCACCATTCTTTAACCCTTGCTTCCCATCATTCTTTAATCCTTGTTTCCTATCATTCATTAACCCTTGTTTCCTACCATTCTTTAACCTTTGTTTCCCATCATTCTTTAACCCTTGTTCCTACCTTTCTTTAACCCTTGTTTCTTACCATTCTTTAACCCTTGTTTCCTACCATTCTTTAACCCTTGTTTCCTACCATTCTTTAACCGCTGTTTCCTATCATTCTTTAACCCTTGTTTCATATGTCATAAGTCCCAAGTTACTCTGATGGTTATTTTTTATCTTCAATTTTTTTACTTGTCTCAGTCATTAGATTGTGGCCATGCTGGGGCACCACCTTGAAGAATTTTAGTTGAAAGAATCAAATCCAGTATAAATTTTTTTTCTTAAGCCTAATACTTATTCTATCAGTCTCTTTTACTGAACTGCAAAGTTACAGGGATGTAAGCAGTTTCTTACTTTCTAGTACTTTACCAGGTTCATGTTCATACCATTTATCAGTACGTTCAAATCCTTGCTTTCTACAAAACTCCCAATGGATTACTCTCCCTAGATTGTCATGTCTTTTCTTGTATTCTTTCTTTGCCAGCATGCTACATTCACTTACTGTATGAGTATCATTTTCCTCTTTTGATTTGCTTAATCTACATTGGAAATCTACTTGATTTTTGTCAACCTTAGTACTAGAAAGTAAGAAATATAAGATGTTGTGAGACTTTAACATTCAGAGACTGACAGAGTAAAAGAAGCTAGAAGACCTGATTTAGTAGTAGTAGAGAAAGAGAATAGAAAGTGCCAGATAATTGACTTTACAGTCCCAAATGATGAAAACATTAATATGAGAAATATAGAAAAAATAGCAAAGTACCAGGAACTAACTATTGAATTACAGAGACTATAGAAAGTGTGGGTAAAATGTATCCTAGTAGATACTTAGGAGGGTTCATGGCATCTAAAGTTACTTGTTGTAGCCTGATGTTAGGAATTTTTCTTTTCCAACAGCCAATTTGTTGTGCATATATGAATAATAATAATGATGATGATAATAATAATAGTAATAATAATAATAATAATAATAATAATAATAATAATAATAATAATAATAATAATAATCATCATCATTGTTTAACGTCTGCTTTCCATGCTAGCATGGGTTGGACGATTTGACTGAGGACTGGTGAACCAGATGGCTACACCAGGCTCCAATCTGATTTGGCAGAGTTTCTACAGCTGGATGCCCTTCCTAACGCCAACCACTCAGAGAGTGTAGTGGGTGCTTTTACGTGCCACCGGCACGAGGGCCAGTCCTGCTGTACTGGCAACGCCCACGCTCAAATGGTGTTTTTTACGTGCCACCTGCACAGGAGCCAGTCCAGAGGCACTGGCAACGATCTCACTCAAATGACTTCACGTGCCAGGAGCTATAGTAGAAGACACTTGCCCAAGGTGCTACACAATGGGACTGAACCCAAAACCATGCGGTTCATAAGCAAGCTACTTACCACACAGCCACTCCTACAAGTGTCACCTTAGTCTGCTGGCTCTGGACAGTTGACACTTTCTATCATACCTAGCAAAATAAGCTGGGAGTTTTCATCTAATAATCATCATCATCATCGTTTAACGTCCGCTTTCCATGCTAGCATGGGTTGGACGATTTGACTGAGGACTGGTGAAACCGGATGGCAACACCAGGCTCCAGTCTGATTTGGCAGAGTTTCTACAGCTGGATGCCCTTCCTAACGCCAACCACTCAGAGAGTGTAGTGGGTGCTTTTACGTGTCACCCGCACGAAAACGGCCACGCTCGAAATGGTGTCTTTTATGTGCCACCCGCACAAGCCAGTCCAGGGGCACTGGCAACGATCTCGCTCGAAAATCCTACAGGAGCCAGTCAGGCGGTACTGGCAACGGCCACGCTCAAAATGGTGCATCTCATGTGCCACCCGCACAAGAACCAGTCCAGGGGCACTGGCAACGATCTTACTTGGCTTGCCGGGTCTTCTCACGCACAGCCCATTTCCAAAGGTCTCGGTCCGTAGTCATCGCCTCGGTGAGGCCCAATGTACGAAGGTCTTGCCTCACCACCTCAGCCCAGGTCTTCCTGGGCCTACCTCTTCCACGGGTTCCCTCAACTGTTAGGGTGTGGCACTTTTTCACGCAGCTATCCTCCTCCATTCTCACCACATGTCCATACCAGCGCAATCGTCTCTCTTGCACGCCACAACTGATGCTTCTAATGTTCAGCTTTTCTCTCAAGATACTTACACTCTGACGGGTATTCACATTGACATTACACATCCAACGGAGCATACTGGCTTCATTCCTTGCGAGCTTACGTATGTCCTCAGCAGTTACAGCCCATGTTTCACTGCCATGTAGCATGGTTGTTCGTACGCATGCGTCATACAGTCTGCCTTTTACTCTGAGTGAGAGTCCCTTTGTCGCCAGCAGGGGTAAGAGCTCTCTAAACTTTGCCCAGGCTATTCTTATTCTAGCAGCTACACTTTCAGCGCACCCACCCCCACTACTAACTTGGTCGCCCAGATAGCGGAAGATATCGACTACCTCTAGTTTTTCACCCTGGAATGAGATAGAAGTTGTTGTTTCCTGTTTGTTTGCAGTCTTTATTGCACCTGAACATCTGCCACAAACAAAAACTAACTTGCTAGTTAACCTGCCTTTGATGTTGCTGCACCTCTTATGTGTCCATAGCTTGCACCGGGTACATCTTATAGAGTTACTACCTACTCCTTTTCTACATACTGAGCAGGGCCATCTACCTGAAGGGGTTTGTGTTTTATCTACCTTCCTACTTATTAGGATTTTGGTTTTAGCTAGGTTGACTCTAAGGCCCTTCAATTCTAGACCTTGCTTCCACACCTGAAACTTCTCCTCTAGTTCTGATAGTGACTCCGCAATTAGGGCAAGGTCATCAGCATAGAGGAGCTCCCAGGGGCAACCTGTCTTGAACTCCTCTGTGATTGCCTGGAGGACTATGGTAAATAATAGGGGGCTGAGGACGGAACCTTGGTGGACCCCTACCTCTACCCGGAATTCATTGCTGTACTCATTTCCAAATCTCACCTTACTGGCCGCATCTCTGTACATGGCTCGCACAGCTCTCACTAGCCATTCTTCTATCCCAAGTTTCCTCATTGACCACCAGATAAGGGATCGGGGGACCCTGTCAAAGGCTTTCTCCATGTCAACGAAAGCCAGGTACAGAGGTTTATCCTTGGCTAGGTATTTCTCTTGCAACTGTCTCACTAGAAATAAGGCATCAGTAGTGCTTTTACCTGGCACGAACCCAAACTGCATCTCATCTAAATTGATTCGCTCCCTAATTAGTTGGGCTATGACCCTCTCTGTAACTTTCATAACCTGATCTAACAGCTTGATGCCTCTGTAATTATTTGTATCTAAAGCGTCCCCTTTACCTTTGTAGCAGTTGACTATGATGCTGCTACACCAGTCATAGGGTATGACTCCTTCGTGTATCACCTGGTTCGTAATACGGGTGACTAGGCTATAGCCAACACTGCCAGATATTTTGAGCATCTCTGCAGTGATTCCTGATGGGCCGGGGGCTTTCCCGGTCTTCATACTCTTAATTGCTTTATCTACCCTGGTACTATCAACTCGGATAGCTGGTCCCTCTATTGGGTCGACATAAGGCAGGCTCTCTTTCTCCCATTCATTCTCTTTATTAAGCAATCTATCGTAGTGGCATCTCCAGACCTCTTTCTTTGCATCCTCATTTAATGCAAGCGTACCATCATCCATGCGAACACATTTCTCTCCTACAACATCACTATTCTCTCTCCTACACTGTCTTGCAACCCGAAATACCTCGAGTCTTTGGTCCTCACGGCGCAGAACATTGGCAAATCTTTCCTTATCTGCTTCCCCTCTGGCTAAATAAACCTGTCGCCTAGCCTCCCTTCTGGCACATTGGTACAATTCCCTGCTACCACCGTTCTTCCAGTCCTTCCAAGCTTGTTTCTTTTGTCTAATAGCCCTGTCTACCTCCTTGTTCCACCACCACGTTACTCTGGGTTGGGAGGGGACCTTACACCACCCACAAATCTGGTCGGTGGCTTTCAACAGGTTGTCCCGCAGAAATCTCCAATTGTCTTCCACGTTGTATGATGCTATATCCCCTTCTATTTCGTTAAATGCTTCAAGTAACTTGTCTCTAATGCAGTGAATAACTGACATGACGGACGTGTATGAGTGAGATCCATGCAAAGTTGGATTAAATCTGTGATAATCAGCAAAAAGAAACAGCAAAAATATGAAAGGAAATAATAATAGTTATAATAATCATGGGACTTCTCTATAAAGACTGACCACACTATTGAGGTATGAAGATCAGGCATGATTACAAGGAACAAAAGAAACAGTGTTAGATCACTGACTTTGCAATACTGTATGATAACAGACTTGAGAAGACCTGGCAAGCCAAGTGAGATCATAGCCATGGCCTATGCCAGTGTTGCATAACTGCCCCATTTATGAGTACCCTCCAATTGCTGGGCAATATGTTGTGCTTGAGAAGACCTGTTGAGTCAAGTGAAATCATCATCATGGCTGATACCAGTGCTGCCTCACTGGCACCTGTGCTGGTGGCATGTAAAAAGTACTATTTGAGTGTGGTTGAAGCCAGTGCTGTCTGACTGGCCCTCATGCCAGTGGCACATAAAAGCACCCACTACACTCTCGGAGTGGTTGGCGTTAGGAAGGGCATCCAGCCATAGAAACCTTCCCAGATCTGATTGGAGCCTGATGCAGCCTCCTGGCTTGCCAGTCCTCAGTCAAACCATCCAACCCATGCCAGCATGGAAAGCGGATGTTAAACGATGATGATGATGATGATGATTATGGATAGGGTGGATACCAAAATAATTTTGAAAATTGAGAAATATCAGAGCAGAGCTAGAGAGATAAAAAGACTGTGAAAGACTTAGACGACAATTATTCCTGTGGTTATTGGTGCACTTGGCACGAAACCAAAAATGCTACCTAAAAAAACTGAATGAAACTGGAATTGAGGCTCACATTGTTGACCTGCAAAAAAGTGCAATCCTGTATTCTGCTAAAATCCTGAACAAACCCAACCATTCTTTTGAAACCAAGAAAAGAAAGAAAAAGAAATAATACTAGACTTGACCAATCACTGACCTTTACAAAATCAAGATAACTGCCATGCCCTTCGTATGGAATATTGCATCTGCAGTAATCAAGAGACACAAGAGAGCCGAAACCAGCAATTAACTTTCCGTAAATCCAAACTATAGAATAATCAATCATTTATGGCTATCTCATCCATATTGTTTAGTTTTAGTTTTATTGTTAATTAATTGCAGTTAATTGTAGAGTGAAGATTAAACTTTATGCATTATTGGGTTAAATGGACTAATTAAACTAATTGTAGAACGAAAATTAAACTTCATGCATTTAAATAGTTTAAACCGACTTCACTCTCTTATCTGAAAGAGTAAGGGGATCAATGTGGTTTCTGAAACTGTAAGAAATAGCAGTCAAATCTCCTTTAAAATTATAATTTATTACCTTAGAAAACGTACATGCAGACATGGCTGTGTGATAAGAAGTTCACTTCCCAACCACAAGGTTCCAGATTCAGTCCTGCTGTGTGGCACTTTGGGCAAGTGTCTTCTACTCTAACCTTGGGCTGACAAAAACCTTGCGAGTGGATTTGGTAATCAGAAACTGAAAGACGTTAAGGCAGCAAGCTGGCAGAAACGTTAGCACAACGAACAAAATGCTTAGCATTATTTCGTCTGCCACTACGTTCTGAGTTCAAATTCTGCCGAGGTTGACTTTGCCTTTCATCCTTTCGGGGTCGATAAATTAAGTACCAGTTACGCACTGGGGTCGATGTAATCGACTTAATCCCTTTGTCTGTCCTTGTTTGTCCCCTCTATGTTTAGCCCCTTGTGGGCAGTAAAGAAATAAGAAACTGAAAGACGTTAGTCAGTCCATCTGTCTATCTAAATATATATATATATTCGTTGTTGTATTTGGGGATGGTCATATTGCCAGTTTAGCCAATAAACGGAATATATATATATATATATATATATATATATATATAAAAGATTTAGATTTAGATTCAAAATTGAATATGGTACTTATGTTTAGGCACCAGAATATAGTATGGTATTATCCAAAAAAAAACATTCTAAAAGCAAGGTGATCAAAAAATCAAAATAAGCAACATAAAAATCCATCATGACATAGCCAAGGCTATTCTTCCTCCCACTTGGATTTTAAATGTTGCCACAATTATAATATGACTATTCCACTGTAATTTTCTACATTTTTGTGCAGCTGAAGATTGCTCTACATATTGCATTTAATGTAATGCTCGCATTACTTAAATAAATGGAGTAGCATGAAACGTGCGTACTGCAGTCATCTTTAAAATCCGTGTTGCTTATTTTGATTTTTATATATATATATATATATATAACAGATTTGTGATAGTCTTGCAGCTTTAATTTTTTTATTGCTGGCACTCTGTTGGTTACAAACAATGAGGGTTCTAGTTGATCCAATCAATGGAACAGCCTGCTCATGAAGTTAACGTGCAGAAGGCTGAACACTCCACAAACACATGTACCCTTCACATAGAGTTCTCAGGGAGATTTAGCATGACATGGAATATGACAAGGCTGGCCCTTTGAACTACAGGTACTACTCATTCTTGCCTCCTGAGTGGACTGGAGCAATGCGAAACAGAGTGACTTGCTCAAGGACACAATGTGTTGCCGGGAACTGAACTCACGACCATATGATTGTGAGTTGAATATCGTAATCAGTAAGCCATACACCTTCAAAGTATATATATATATATATATATATATATGTGTGTGTGTGTGTGTGTATGTATTTATAGATTTATACCAAAATTTGGTAAAAATATTGTATCCGTTATCAAACGTAGCAAAATACTCACATGTGAGTTTTTGCATGTATATCGATTTAAATAAGAGCTAAAAGATGATCCATTGTAAAGACTTTATTATGACCTATGAACATTTTGATGCAATATCCAGATCGACTCATGCATATTGCATTGAAATGATCATAGGTCATAATAAAGTCTCTCTCTCTCTCTCTCTCTCTCTCTCTCTCTCTCTCTATATATATATATATATATATATATATATATATATATAAATAAAAATTAAAAAAATTAAAAAGGGGTTTGTATGATAGTGTATAGAGGAATTTATCATTCAAAAGAATTCCAGCTCTGTCTGTTTTTTATGTTTTATTTATATTATAAAATTAATGTGGGATATAGAATATGGAATATATAGTATATATAGTAAAATGAAATGAAATATTGAATGTCTTATTGAATAAATGAAATATTGAATATTAAATATTTAAGGACTAGTATACTTTCCTGCTTTCTAGCAGTCTTCAAGGTCCCGTGTGACAGAAGTGTTTCAACTGTAGTTGACTGGCTGTCTTTTTGCCCTTTATACACATTCCTTTGGACAGCAGCAGTAGGTGTTTGGCTATTTTTAGAGATGATACCAAGTTTATTTTTAGAAATGATGACATTTGAGAGATTTTTTTGTGTTTTAGTTATAGGGATAAGATTTTAAAAACCCCAAGTAAGATTAATTTAATCATTGTTTGTTAAGCTTGGGTTTCAATTTCTTAATAAAGTCCTTTTCTCTCCGTTTTCTCTCAATTTCATTCAGGTTGTAAAGCTTATGAAATGGAAATATAAAAGTTTTTCGACCACATGTTGCCAGATGGTTACTCAGTGGTATTTGGCGGACCTCTGGATTTTTAATTTGTTGTCGATGCACACTCGAGCATTCTGATAGTGCATTACCTGTCTGGCCAATTTGGGCATTTGATGCAGTAGATTAGGTTTCTACTTTTGCATTTTCGCGTTTATGAATATTTTCCCTGTTTTTGTGTTCATATATGGGCCGGTATGAATTAATTGGCATGTACCACATCGGCCATCATTGCATTTAGACACAGTGAATGTTTGATTTTTGTTGCTGAGGTCAAACCTTGCCTTTGTTAATAGTTTTTTCAAGTTTTTAGGTTGTCTCTTACTGAGAGTTATATTTTGATCTGTAATGATATTTCTCAATTCCTTACTTTGTGCAAGGATCGGTAAGTTCGCTTTGGCGATATTGAAGCTGTTCTGGTGGCATGGATTTTGTGTCACTATAAATGTATGATTTGTTCTTGTTTTTCTCTTCTTTGCGGTTTCCTCAGTTGTTGTATGGGTATTTTCGAAGCCCACTGAATACCATTTTCTATAAGTAGTGATGGGTATTTTTGTTTGAGCAGAAATTCTTTCAGTTCCATCAGGCACTGATTTCTGGTCTTTAGATCCTCTACAATGGTATACATTCTTCTGGCTAAGCAGTATGGGATGTTACGTTTTGTATGCGGTGGATGGCATTATTTAAAATTCAGGTATTGGTGTGTATGTGTGTGTTTATAATATATATCTGTGGTAATGGCGGTGTTCTTTTTACCAAATTACCATCTAGAGATGGTAATTTGGTATTGCTCATCTCCTTTGTAAATTGGATGGATGGGTGTAGGTTGTTCAGGAGGGTGTTGAATTCTTCCAATGTTTTGAGATTTTGTCCAGATTATAAAGCAATCGTCAAGGTATCTCTTCCATGCTTTTTCAATATACTTCCTAAATTCAGTGTTGTATTTCTCTTCTATTTCCTGGTAAAGTTTTTTTTCTAAGTAACCCATCACCGAATTCGCATAAACGGGACCAAACCTCGTTCCCATAGCTGTGCCTTTAATTTGGATATAGTTCTTTCCATTGAAGAAGAAAGTATTATTTTCCAGAATAAGTCTCACTGAGTCTAATATAAATGTCACTGTGAATCTGTGGGGAATTGCTTCTCTGTGTTTGTCTACCCAGTATTTGATCGCCTTTATTCCTAAATCAGGTGGGATATTGGTGTACAGGCTTACTACATCAAAGCTTAGTAGGATTGAATTTGTTTCAGTGGTTTTTGGGAAGATGGGATAGAAAGTCGATGTCATCCTGAATGAAGCTGGGTATGTAGGTACATAGTGGCTTCAAAAGAATGTCAATGAAATTGCTTAGACGGTGAGTAGGGCATGCTGGGCCAGCTATAATTGGTCTAAGTTTTAAATCTTTTGGATATAGCACTTTTATGTATTCACTTCCTTGTTCCTTTACTCCCTGTTGAATATCTTCTGACTTATGTATTTTGGGTAAGCCATAAAAGTTACTGGGTTTTGGCTCGAAGCTGGTGATGTAGTCTCATAACATCAACTACCTGATTTCTAAACACTACAACTCACTCACTGACAGTGAAAGAGACTACACCAATTTCGAGCCAAAACCCAGTAACTTTTATGGCTTATTAACCCTTTATCATTGAAGTTACTCAGTCAAATGTAATACTTATTTATTCAGATTGCTTTAAATTAAACTTGTTGAAATGACATTGTTGGCTAAGCATGAGAGGCCGCATCTTGTTAGTTTGAACACAAAACAGGTAGAATTTTTGGACCAGATATGACTGGTTTAAATTCTAAAGATTTAAACCAGGCACTGGCAACATTTGGTTCATGAGCTGCAAGTGGTCCATGGGCTGCAAGTGGTCCATGGGCTGCAAGTGGTTCATGGGCTGCAAGTGGTCCATGGGCTGCAAGTGGTCCATGGGCTGCAAGTGGTCCATGGGCTGCAAATGGTCCATGGGCTGCAAGTGGTCCATGGGCTGCAAGTGGTCCATGGGCCACAAGCAGTCCAGGAAACTTCCTGAATTGCATGCCCAATAAAAAAAATTACCTTGAGTTTTTTTCAGTAGTGTGGCTTGTCTGTTGATGAGCCATGTCTCATGCACCCCACTGTGGAGGTATGTGGCTTTGTGGTTAGGGTGTTGGACTCTTGATCACAAGATTGTGGTTTCAATTTCTAGACTGGGTTGTGCATTGTATTTCCCATTGCTCCAGTCCACTCAGCTGGCAAAAATGAGTAACCCTGCGACAGACTGGTGTCCCTTCCAGGTGGGGAATATATACACCATGGAAACCAGGAAACTGGCCCTTTTGAGTTAGTATGACTCAAGAAGAAAACTTTTCCTTTACTTCACATGCAACTCACTTCTCAGGAAAAAAGTGGCCCACACTGGGCTTAAAAATATTTGTCAACTTGTTATTTAATCCTGAAACCACCTTTGATCCTGCAGACGCACTTATAATTAAAGATATTTTGCAGTTTTGATTGTTCTAGCTTTAACTCAGATACAGTATATCTAGGACTACATATTATCCAGTGTGTTCTTTTTGGCAATGCATGACTTAAGAGAGATTCAGCTGTTATTTTTAGCAGAATGAGCAACCATGTAGAGGTTTCTTCATTGTTTTGCTTATGTCAAAGTTTAATGTGATGGAATTCTTAATTTACAGCAAGTTCATAAATTTCATTCTCCTGAACAGTTTTATTGCTTTAAACTATTTTTTTGAAAAACATTTCTCTTTTGATTATCTACAAGTTTTTTTTTTTCTCCATCCAATGAAGTGAGAAGCTGTACAAGAGACTTTCAAATACATTGTCAGTATGCTTCGATTAATTTTGAAAAATAATCAACAATGTGGAGAAATTTAACAAAATAGCTAACGTTGTGATGATAAAATTATCTGTTAGGAAATATAACTTAACATTAGATTCTTACACAAAATTATAATATAAATTTGTTTTGAGTGTTTTTTTTTTTGTTTATTTGTCTGTTTTTTTATTTGAATATGAGAAATTTAAAATGAGATGTTTTATACCTTCTGTGATATTTGGTCTTGAACAGGGGTTGGAATTGAAAGGGTTAAAAGAACTCCCTACCAAGTGAAAATATTCATGTGAAAGACATTTCTCTTTTAATTCCTCTTGAACTACGGAAAGAATTTTCAGATAACCACGAGTAAAAGTTCTGTAACTGTCATAAAATAGGAATATGTTATTTGATTTGTAATGAGAGAAAATACATCCGTTTTATCTTTTTTTTTTTATTCTCAGGTACGATTGTGTGGTAAGAAGTTTGCTTCTCAACAACACAGATCCAGGTTCAGTCCCACTGTGTGGCACCTTGAGTGAGTTCCTTCTCCTATAGCCTTAGGCTAACCAAAGCTGTGTGAGTGGATTTGGTAAATGAAAAGAGAAAGAAGCCTGCTGTGTATGTATGTGTATGTGTGTGACCGCGTGTGCATCGTTGGCGATTTTCTTTCTCCGTCTTCCCTTCTTTGGACTTTTCCTATATTTCTGACGAAGATCTCCGATCGAAACGTTAAGTCCTCTTTCTTTTCTTTCCTTTCCTGAGCGTCCAATAACACTACTTATTCCACGTCCTTGCATTGATTTTTCGTGTTTTTTCGTTGTTTTTCTTTCTTGTTTATGTTGAAATTGACTATATATATATATATATATATCTATATATATATATATATATATATATATATATATATATAAATCAGACCATCAGATGCTGTCATACACCACTGGTTACAATACATTTCCAATTTTGTCTTGATTGCTCCATTCTTTTCCATTTTGACCCAAATTGTTTGACCAAATTGTCTGGAAGCCTTTCATGTGGCCCTTCTCAAACCCTTGGATATCACTCAGTAATAGCACAGGTCAACCTGATTTTTGTGAATCTCACAACATGTCTGACCCAGCAGAACTTGTGCTTCCAGTACTCAGTAATTACATATTTCACTCCACTCAAATTATTTCATTTCAAATGGACTCTCTTAGCGATATTTGTAGCTTTGAGTCAGACAATTGAAAACATGTGACTGAAAATCATATGAACAAAAATGTAGAGGCTATACCTGGATTCTCAAAACTACACACTATCCAAAAAATAGTCATGCTAGGAACAACCCACATCCCATGCAAGACACTATCAATGCAATAATACAACCTAGGAAAAACAACCCACAAATACAAGACACACTCTATACAGCATTTACCCAGTGAAATAAACTCCCTCCAACAGGCTAGAAAAACAATGCATTACACACTCAACACACAATTCAAGCAGTAACACAACAAAAGACAGCACTACATCTCAAGGAAAATAAGAAACACAATACAGTACCGGGAAGAGTTTGCACACTCCCAACAGCAGAAAAGAACACAGAATGCTGTACACACCCCAGCAACATAGAGGTGTAGCAGTAGAGACTTGCCTCAGTCTACCAAATATTGAACAGTTATATAATAATAATCCTTTCTACTATAGGCACAAGGCCTGAAATTTTGGGGGAGGGGGATAATTGCTTAAATCAACCCCAGTGATCAAATGGTGTTTATTTTATCGACCTTGAAAAGATGAAAGGAAAGTCAACCTCAGTGGAATTTGAACCCGGAATGTAAAGTGTCAAAAGATTTTGTTTGACATCATCACTGTTTTTTGCCATCTTTTAATAGTGATAACAAGAACAACAATGACAGCAACAGCAACAACAATAACAACAACAGCAACAGCCACAACAATAATAATAAAAATTGTTTTCAATTTAAGTACAAGGTCAAGAATTTTAGATGTGGGGAAGTTAGTTGATACCATAGTAATAACAACAACAACAATAATAAAAATAATAATAAACCACATAGTACGCCCCAATGACAAGCAAGAACATGTATGATAATAGACATGTCCCAGGGACAACAGGATCAACGTGAAAGAAGAAGAAAAAATAAACATCTATGACAATTTGAAGTGGGAAATACGAAGGTTGTGGTCAATGAAGAGAGTGGACCTGATACCAATAGTAATTGGTGCACTTGGAAGTATCAGCACTCAACTAGCAACATGGCTGAAAAAGATTGGTGCAAGTGGGAAGGTAGAACACCTACAAAAGTCAGCATTGCTTGGAACTGCAAGAATTCTTAGCAGAGTTCTTGAAGCATGACCAGTAAAACAAGTGTCACCTTAGTCTGATGGCTGTGGACAGCTGACACTTTCCATCATATCCAGTAAAATAAGCTGAGAGTTTTCATATAATAATAATAATAATAATAATAATAATAATAATAATAACAATAACAATAATAATAATAATAACAATAACAATAATAATAATAATAATAATAATAACAATAACAATAATAATAATAATAATAATAACAATAATAATAATAATAATAATAATAACAATAACAATAATAATAATAATAATAATAATAATAATAATAATAATAATAATAATAATAATAATAATAATAATAATAATCCTGTAAACTAGAGACACAATGCCTGAAATTTGCGGGGAGAGCAAAAATCAATTACATTTACCCCAGTACTCAAACAGTACTTATTTTACTAACCCCATGAGGATAAAAGGTAAAGTCAACCCCATGGTGGAATTTGAACTCAGAACGTAAAGACAGATAAAAGCATTTTATCTGGGGTACTAATGATTCTTCCAGCTTAAATAACAACAAGAATAGTTCCAGTAACCTGTTTCATGTTTTCCAAAAGATTCTTTAGTTTGATCCTGCTGATGAAACTTGGGTCTATTTCAAGAGGTGTCTGATAAGAATGTCTAGTTGTAGTATTTCTGGGTTTTTCCTCCATTTTTCTCTGATGGCTTTCTGAAACAGACACATTAAAAACGAATAAAAAATATTTAAAATAAAACTTCTAAATGAAAAAGACAAAAAAAAAAAAAATTAAAAACAACAACAACAAAATACTTAAAATATCAGATAAAACAACATTTATTTCCTAAGATTAATTAAAAAACAATTTTTTTTTAAATGGAAATCAAGTTGGTTTAATATTTCATTTTTGGCAAGATCTTCTTCAAAAGTTACGAGTAAGAAAATCTTTCAAAGCTAGAGAATGGAAAATCTCACAGGAAACTGACACATAATAAAATTCTTGCACTTTTAACCCTAATTACAATTCAGATAACTTCTTTTTTTTTTTTTTTTTTAATTTTTTTTTTTATTTATTTAATTTTATTTTTTGGGTGGGGGGATAATTTAATGCAACGTTGTATCTTTTATCTTTAGTATTTTACTTGTTTCAGTCATTAGACTGTGGCCATGCTGGGGCAAACACCACTTTGAAGAATTTTTAGTTGAGTGAATTGGCTCCAGCACTAATTATTTATTTACTTATTTGTTGTTAAGCCTGGTACTTATTCTAAAGATCTATTTTGCTGAACCACTAAGTTACAAGGAATTAAACACACCAACACCATTGTCAAGTGGTGGTGGGGGAAAATACAAACACTTGCACACACACACACACACACACACACACCATCATCATCATCATCACCATCATCACCATCACCACCACCACCACCACCTCCACCGCCACCACCACCACCACCACCACCACCACCACCACCACCACCACCACCACCACCACCATCATCATCATCATCATCATCATCATCATCATCATCATCATTTAACGTCTATTTTCCACACCTGCATGGGTTGGAAGGTTTGACCAGAGTTGGTAAGGTCAGGGGTAGTACCAAGTTCCATTGTTCTGGCAAGGGTTCAACAGCTGAATGCCCTTTCCTAACACCAACCATGCCAACCACTCAACAGCGTGTGCCGAGTGCTTTTTATGTGGAGCTTCAGCGCGACACAGAGTGTGACAAGGCTGGCCCCTTGAAATACAGGTACTACTCAGTTTTGTCAGCTGAGTAAACTGAAACACCGTGAAATAAAGGGTCTTTGATAATTTTTGATATCTTGGCATCTGAAGCAGCTGGAGATATGATAGTTTGACCAAATGAACCGGCTATTGCAAGCAAAAATAGATATTGGAAAAACTGCATCTAGCCAAATTTGGACATACGACACTTAAACATAATAGCAATGATGTATATATATATATATATATATATATATATATACATGATGAACTTCTTTCAGTTTCTGGCTATCAAATCCACTCACAAGGCTTTGGTTGGCCCTAGGCTATAGTAGAAGACACTTGCCCAAGATGCCACACAGTAGGACTGAACCTGAAACCATGTGATTGGAAAGCAAGCTTTTTAGCAAACAGCCATACTTTAAATGAAAAGCATAAAGATCAAATAATATGAAAGAGTGCATATTTTTCTGCTTGACAGAGTGAAGAGCTCTATGAATTTGGTTGAGTCACTAAAATTTTTTTGAACTATTAACTGATGAGATCAACTTTACTTTAACACACACATACCCCACTTCCCATATCATTATCATCATTGCAAAGTATTTTAGGCAAAGAGATTTTGGTTTAAAATGGTCTGGTTTACTCAGTGTTAAAAATGGGATTTCCAGGGAGAAACAGAACACATCTCTAAGCGTTACAAGCATGATAATAATAATCGATTAATTAAGCATGCAAGTTAAGTAAGAATAAAAACAAACAAACAAACAAACACTGTTTAATCAACTGAAATTACATCTGTAATGTAAAGGAAAAAAAAAAAAATGAAACACCCCATTGGTGTTAATGATAATTCTTGTCAAGAAAGGCATCTCTGAAACTTAAATGGATTAAAATATTAAGTGAGAACATGTAGTAGAGAATGGCTCTCATGATTGGTTGATATGACGATGTGATGACAGCTCTGAGCATGTTTCAGTTTTATCACAACTCCTCAGTGAAGTGCATGTGTGTGTATGTATGTATATATATATATATATATATGTATATATATATATATATATATATATATATATATATATATATATATATATATATATATATATATATATATATATATATATATATATATATATACTGTTGTATCTGGGGAATATGCTTCAACACACGAACTCACATAAAGAATCTTGCAAACTGAATCTCAAAACAAAATACATATATATATATGATGATGATGGACTCACCCATCAATGATAACATATGAGTATTCAGCTTTTACCAATGATTTGTTTATGGTGATCAAATGTATGTGCTGTACATTAACTCACTCTCTCCATCAAATCAACGCTGTCTAAACAGGTGCACTGTGTGCCATGCATCAGGTGTTGAAGTTATTGTAGAGTAATGTGAGATGAAGTGTTTTGCTCAAAAATACAATGCACCACCCAGTCTAGGAATTGAAATCGAGATCACTAGATAATGAGTGCAACACCCTAACCACTAGGCCATGCACCCTCACAAAGACAGGATTGCACCTAGAAAGTTCCCCTCCGAGGCACAAGTCTGGGCAAGGTTGTTTATGGAAGCTCTCTCCAGCTTCCTCTCTCCCCACCACTGATGTTATCCAAGGGAAAGGCAAAGCACCAGTTAGCACCAGTGACGCTGTAACTTATTGCTACAATTGAGTGGATTGGAGCAAATTAAGTGTCTTGCTCAAGAACACAACACACAGCCCGGTCCAAGAATCAAACTCTCTAACCACTGAACCATGCACCTTCACTGTATGAATGTGTGTGTATACACACACACACACACACACACACACACACACACACACACAACAACAACAACAACAACAAGAAGCTTCTCTCACAATTCTATAGTAGAAAGCACTTGCTCAAGATACCACATAGTGGGACTGAACCCAACACCAAATATTTAGGAAGCAAGCTTCTTAACCACACAGCCATGTATGCACCCATTCTTTTATTCTTTTACTTGTTTTACTTGTTTTGGTCATTTGACTGCAGCCATGCTGGAGCACTGCTTTAAAGGGTTTCAGTTGAAGAAATCAACCCCAGGACTTATTCTTTGTTAGCCTAGAACTTATTCTATCGGTTACTTTCGTTGAACTGTTAATATATACATATATACAGAGGTAATTGTTCTTGGGGGGTGGGTTATTGTCCATGGGGGGTAAATGTCTTAGAATCCTCACCCTATCACTTTCAAACTAAGGGAAAGAAAACAAAACACAAAAAAAAAAATGTTAGAACACATTAGAGAATGTAGTTCTGGATAAAGCCAATAAATAAATAAATCATTGGGATGGTCATAACTGGAATGCTTTTGATCAAAGGGCCTTGCTCAATCAGAGCTAATGTGGGATTAAACAATAATGGTTAATGATTATAATCAACAGCAACAAGTGGACAAAATATTTCAGATGCACACTTACATGCATACACACAAGCACATATGCACAAACATGCACACACACATATACATACACATGCACACACACACATACATACACACATGCATACACATACATGCATACACACATGTACACACCTGCACACACACAAGCACACATACATGCACATACACACGTACACACACACATGCACACAAAACCATACATACAAATAAACACAAGAACACACATCTCAAAACACTTTTTCCTTTCTCTCTCTCTCTCTTTCTTCCTCTCCCTCCCTCTCCGCCCCACCCTCCATCTCTTTCTCTGTTTAAACCTTTTGTTACCAGCCTGCCCGAGGCTGCCCCAGCTTCTATGATGCAAGCTTCCTGTTTTAAAGCAATCTAAATTAAAACCTTCCATCAAATTTTTCGTGTTAATTTATGCTCCAAACACCACCTTAAAAAAAATTACGAACTTATTGTATACAATGCTCAGGTGCACTACAACTCATCGGAAAAAGCAGCCAAAAGTGCATGAACAACACAAAGAATACATAGAATAATGCACAAAAAAAAGACAGGAAAGTGAATGAGTCATTTGAAAAAAAAAAAAAAAAAAGGAACATCAGGGGTACTGTTGCTGAATTTCAGGAAGCATGTATGTTTGGAAGGATGTTGTGTACCAACAGTTAACAACTGATGTGGATAGGTTATTCCATGCTTCACTAAGGTTCTGAACAAGAAAAAAAAAATGTTTCTGAAAGTCGTGGGTGCTGTGCTGTTTTCCGATTTCATAAGCATGTAAGCATAGGTGCAGGAGTGGCTGTGTGGTAAGTAGCTTGCTTACCAACCACATGGTTCCGGGTTCAGTTCCACTGCATGGCACCTTGGGCCAATGTCTTCTACTATAGCCTCGGGCCAACCAAAGCCTTGTGAGTGGATTTGGTAGGTGGAACCTGAAAGAAGACCGTCATATATATGTGTATATATATGTGTGTGTGTGTGTGTGTGTGTGTGTGTGTGTGTGTGTGTATGTTTGTGTGCCTGTGTTTGTCCCTCCTAGCATTGCTTGACAACTGATGCTGGTGTGTTTACGTCCCCGTAACTTAGCGGTTCGGCAAAAAGAGACCGATAGAATAAGTACTAGGCTTACAAAAGAATAAGTCCTGGGGTCGAATTTCTCGACTAAAAGTGGTGCTCTAGCATGGCCACAGTCAAATGACTGAAACAAGTAAAAGAGTAAAAGAGTATATGTTAGACATATGGAGTTCAAAAAGGTGCCCAAGGTTGTTGTGGGAAAGATCAAGGAGGTGTTTAAAGATCTTCCCAGTGACATAGGGAAGGGAGACACGTGTCAGGTTATTGAGCTGGCTTGGGGCCGTAGTGGAAGCTAGGTGTAGTAACTTTGAGGAAACTGTTATCTCCCAGTCATAATCCTAACCGATGTTTTTTGATTTCTTAAAATACTTTTACCTTTAGATGGAATATTGTGTTTTCTTTTCCTTTTATGCAAACTGTCAAATTTAGGCTGAATACCCTGTAGTAGATTAGCCCCGCCCTCAGTTTCATCCTGACCGAGTAGATCAATGACCTAAGGTTATGTGTATGTGTATGAATAGTAATAATATTACTCTTTTACTTGTTTCAGTCTTTTAACTGTGGCCATGCTGGAGCACCGCCTTTAGTCGAGGATTGTTTATCAATTTTGACCAATGAGAAGTTTGACTGGGGTGTGAGGGGCATTTCCGAGTCAGGATACGTGGTATAGTTCTTTGGTTTGACCTTAGTCACAGCAGGCCTCCACGCAGTTTGAAACTACCAAATTCATTGCCAAAGCATTCACTGATTCGTTGGCCCAGGGCTATAATAGAAAACACTTACTCAAGGTGCTGTGCAGTGGGACTGAACCTGAAGTCACATGGTTCTACTACCAACTTCTTAACCAAACAAAATGATCATTTCTTCCAAAATCAATGAGAGAAAGAATACTTAAAGACTAACTACTACATTGAGACCTGGAGCGTCTCTATTCTGATTATAAATTTACATTGATATCAATAATTATTGATGCACTTGGGTACATTAGTGACTATCTCAAAAAGCCAGGATTTTGGGGTAAAGAATGAGAACATACAATTTGCAGATATAGTATGTAAGAGGAAGAGTAAAACTATGCAAAACTTTTCTAAAATTCAACATGTAACATTTATCATTGCCGAAAAATATATATTAGTCATAGAAGCAGTATTAATACTGAGAGGTAATATTTATTTATTCCCAGATAAATGTGGTTGTCCTGTTAGAACAAACTATACATTAGAAGTTACCATGTGAAAAACTCTAATACAAGCTTTTGGTGCAGAATGCATGCTTATTTGTTCATATCACCAGCAGGGATATAACCCCCAACCAACTCCAGCACCGAGACCACCAGATCACGTGATTTCAGTCTTTCTTGATCTCATCAGTGATGGACACTTAAACACTAGAATTAGCAACAATTTATCTCCCCACCAGTGGTATATACAGAAAATCTGTGCCTGAAGAGGTGCTGGTGTTGCAATTAGCCAGTGAGTGTGTTAAAGAATATATATTAGCAACAGAGGAGGTATTAATACTGAAAGGTAATATTTATTCCTACTTAAATGCAGGTGTTCTTCACTGTGGTAGATACCACGAGAGAAAAAAACTCTCATACTGGCTTTTGGTGCAGAATGCACTGCTGCTATCCAAATTCCCGTGATGAAGCTTTTGTTTCTTTTGTTAGAAACCAGATCGCTTCTTCAAGGAAAAATTCTAATAATTAGAAAAAGAAAAGGGACACACACACACACACACACACACACACACACACACACACACACACACACACACACATGCACACGAAACTGCTGACGTCAAAATTCCAATGAAAGAAACATGTTTCTGGGTGAGAAACTCAGTCTTTCTCTATTAATGTGGAATATGAAAAATAAAACCATAAGAACAGAAAATATATGTACGGTAACAAACAAACACACACATATTAATATTCACACACACACACACACACACACACACACACATACACACACCACACACATACACATACACACACACTCAAAATGCAAACATAAACAGCCGCATACGCATACTTATAAAACACACAAACATAAGTGATTTAATGCTAGACCGCTTTGCATAACCACAAGAGAAGTAGCATCCTGCTAACAAGATAATGGGTGGATCAATTAACATAGGAATTAATTAAATGCAATTATTGATCAGCAGATTCTTCTCTTTAGCTCAATTTTACAAAATTCAAACAGGAAATGAATAACTGTGTTGTTTTACAGAAAGCAAAAAAAAAAAAAATATACAATTGACTCTGTACTGGAGGGGACAAGCCCATGAATGTCAAAATAACAACTGCTGTAGCCATTGTAAGAGTCTGAGCAACAAAGAATTTTTAATGCAAATTTTTTGCGGCTAGGTGCAAGCATGGCTGTTGGTAAGAAGTTTCCTTGTCAATCATATGACCCTGGATTCAGTACCACTGCATGGCACCTTGGACAGGTGTTTTCTACTATAGCCCCAGGCCAACTAAAACTTTGTAGATGGATTTGGCAGATGAAAGCTGAAAGAAACTCGTTGTGTGTGAGTATATATATATATATATATATATATAAAGTGTAGTATATTGCCACTTAAGTGTGGCTGACCCCTAGGGGTGGATGTTACTGTTGCTTTTAGCCCCAGGAGGACATCTCCTCCAGCTGGCTTATCGACACACGACTGTGTCCTGTTTGCCAAGGGAGTTATCCCTCTCACCTCAACCAGCAGCACGAACGTATCCGGATTTCAGGGTTATTTCCCTTCGTCGGCGTTCGACAGCTGATGACCTTGGTGAGAGAGACGAAAACCTGGCAAACCTTATATCTTCTTTTCCAGTGACATTCTTCACTGATATTGAAAAGGTTACCTTCATAATCAGTATTACTACGATCATCATCATCATTCCTATCTTCATCATCACCACCACCACCACCACCACCACCACCATCATCATCATCACCATCATCATCACCATCATCATCATCATCATCATCATCATTGTCAATGTCGTCATCATTGTCACCATCGACTTCAGTATCATCAGTGTCATCATCATCATCATAATCATCTTTATCATTACCACCACCACCACCACCACCACCACTCATAATTAACCTCATTCTCTTTATTTCTGCATATATCCCTCCCACCTTTTTATTTAATTTTTTTTTGTTTTTATTTGCTTTAGTCATTGAACTGTGGCCATAAAGAGGCACCACCTTGAAAGATTTACTCAAACATCAACCCATATACTTATTTATGTATGTCTATTATTTAGTTTTATTTCTGGATTTCCTGCCCATGCAGAAAGAGCTGGTTTCTAACCTAGATCCAAGGTTCCTTCATTGAAATTTCAACAACATCAACAGGGCATTTGTGCATGTATGTATATGTGCAGTATTTGGAGTCAGTGCATGTGTAGATTTGTATGCTTTGTTTCCTAGACATACTCATATATACTTAAATGATAAACCTCTGGAAAGTTTTACAAATTTTTACAGTTCCAGTGATGGCTTGGATCTGTAGTCTTCAGATCAGCTTTCTCATTTCTGGTTTTGAGAACCCTAATTTCTCAAGTTTGGCACTTAGGCAGTGTGTTACATATCCCAGTGACCCAATAATAACAGGTATAAACCTGAACTTGTAATCTGGGTAGAGTAACTGTAAATTTCTCAATAGTTTAGTGTAGGTATTTTCTATTTCACTTATCTTTAGCTTTATACTGACATCAACTGGACAACTGATTTCCACTAAATAGCTTTTCTTTCCACATCCTAGATCACTTGGTTTTCTTCTATTATGTTTGCATTTTATTGACAATTTCACAGGGACATTCCACCACTACTCTTCCATACTAAGAGTTATTATGGCCTCACACAGTAGGTTCTTATATCTTGGTCTCAGAGTTGTTCTTCTGATGGATCCCATTGTACAGTGTCTTAGCTACAGCATTGTGTCTCATTGGTAGATAATAATGCAATGTCATTGAAGGCGGTGAGCTGGCAGAAACATTAGCACGCCGGGCAAAACGCTTAGCGGTATTTCATCTGCCGTTACCTTCTGAGTTCAAATTCCGTCAAGGTCGATTTTGCCTTTCATCCTTTTAGGGTCGATTAAATAAGTACCAGTTATGCACTGGCGTCAATGTAATCGACTTAATCCCTATGTCTGTTCTTGTTTGTCCCCTCTATGTTTAGCCCCCTTGTGGGCAATAAAGACATAAATAATGCAATGACATTTTTGCAGAACTATGTATGATGTGTGTGATATATATCTTCAGTGCTAATATTACAAAGTTTGCATCAGTTACCACATTTCAGGGTCTTTCCTGTGTCTCTGTTCCTTTTGTGTATCAGAAATTTGGAAGCTATTTCCCTGTTCCTGGTCACAAATGTACACTCTTCTTAGTGAAAGTTAGTAATTCAGTTGTTGGTCCATAATAGACTGCTTTGATTACCAATGTTGCTGTCATCCTGGAGCCTTATGCCAACATATCCATGCATAGTGGAGGCACAATGGCCCAGTGGTTAGGGCAGTGGACTCGTGGTCATAGGATTGCGGTTTCGATTCCCAGACTGGGCGTTGTGAGTGTTTATTGAGCGAAAACACCTAAAGCTCCACGAGGCTCTGGCAGGGGATGGTGGCGAACCCTGCTGTACTCTTTCACCACAACTTTCTCTCACTCTTACTTCCTGTTTCTGTTGTGCCTGTAATTCAAAGGGTCAGCCTTGTCACACTGTGTCACGCTGAATATCCCTGAGAACTACGTTAAGGGTACACGTGTCTGTGGAGTGCTCAGCCACTTGCACGTTAATTTCATGAGCAGGCTGTTCCGTTGATTGGATCAACTGGAACCCTCGTCGTCATAAGCGACGGAGTGCCAACATATCCATGCATGGTTTTCTGCTGATATTCACTCATCCTTTCATCAGATGATATGATGCAAGAAAGTCATACAACTTCTTTGGGCAAATATTTGAGGTTATCAGGTAGAGAATATTTCTTGGAAGAGTGACTTTCCAAGTCTCATGATATTATCTACCTCATGCATGCAGACTTGGTCAACGAATGCACTTCAACACTTACTGGTTAATAGATTTTCTGAAGGGGTATGATGTGACATTCAAAAACTGTCTAAATCAATGTTAAACTCTCTGCTTCCATATTTTTGTTTTAGGAAGAGGCAGTCGACATCACTGTGAATGTGAAAATTATTTGAGCTGGTCAGTAGCTTCAGTATCAATGGCTCAGATCTCATCAAGTGTCTATTTCAGTGGCCCAAACATTGGTGTGAGTACTAGTGCTGCAAACACATTGTGAACTACTATATTACTGTGTATGGAGAATTATTAGGTTTATAATTTTCTTATCTGAAGGTGTTATAGTGGCGCGTTCCTTGTTACTGGTACCATTGTGAAATGTGTTTCCATCTATCCTTAGGTACCTGTAGCATTCTTCACCAGATATAAGAGAAACATCTAAATCATTAATGGTGGTGCTGCTAGTCTGGTTTTTTCCTCATTTCCCAACCATATAAAAACATTTATCCTGACCAAAGTTTAGCTTATATCCTTTGAGAATGTGATAGCTAAATCAAGACTTTTTTCCATCTCATGCTTATTCCTGTCATACAGCTCCAAGTCATTCATAAAAAAAAGCATTATCATGGTACTTTTGGAATATACCTCTGTGATACTGCATTTTATCAGTGATAATACAATCACTCTTGGTATTTAATTTCAAGATGATGGCCCAGGATGAAGTTAGGTCAGCTGTGCTTTGCAGGTTTTCATTTTGTGAATACTTGATGGCCTGAGCAGAGTTGGTGCCATGCTAAAAGCACCAAGTACACTCTGTAAAGTGGCTGGTGTTAGGAATGACATCCAGCTGTAGAAATCATTGCAAAGCAGATATTGAAACTAGCAGCCCTCCGGCTTGTTGATTTCTGTAGAACCATCCAGTCTATGCCAGCATGGAAAAAAAGGAACATTAAATTCTGCTGCTGTTGATGATGATGATAATGGTCAAGATGATGATGATAGATTCAAAGTCCAGCCTGTATTGTGCTGATTCCATTTGAAGATTACATTAAGTGTACACATGTCTTTGGAATACTCAGCCACTATACATACCCACTTAATGAGCCATGAGCATTCAGTAGATGATCAAGCAACTGAATACCCCACTGTTAAAGCTAAGATCCGTTTACATTTACTTTACTTTGTCTATAACATATTTACTTATATCCTAATAACACCCCTAGATCCAGATATGGCTAATTACTCTTGCTGTTAGTGTAATTAATATTGTTTTGGGTATTAGTTTGGTCGGAAGAGAGATGAAGAATTCCAAGGGAGGTGTGTGATGGTTGCTGGGAATGGGGCTGAAACTGGGTACAGTCTTAGGTAAAAGGAAGTATATCTGGGTTTAAATAACACTTAGAGTAACGAGAAGAGTGATGGGGGTATATTAAGTGTGTTTAGGGTAGAGTGAAGTACAGTGAAGTAAGTTCATACGAGCTGAGACTGCTTTAGTAATATTCACATCTCAAGACTCATGCAGTTTCTTTTGTTTGGTTTCCAGGTTGGTACTTGCACTTCCCAAACTTATGTTGATCAATGTAATTAAAGGCCAAGCACTGCCAAATAAACAACCATTACAGAGAAGAACAGATAGCTTTATTTTGTCATTTTTTTTTATTTGATTTCTTATTTTTTATTTTCTATTTTCCCCCCTCTTCTTTATTAGAAGAACTTTTATAATATTCCAGTGTATGAAAAGTACAAACTTGTTATTTGCTTTATCACAACACACAGATCGTTACAATAATGAAGATGATGACGACAACGACGACGACAATGATGATGACAACGATGATGGATATGATGATAATGATGACAATAATAGCAAATGGGAATGGTAACCATGAAACTGTAGACCTTTAACATACCTTTCACCTTTTCCAGCATTTTCTTACAAAAGTCATTAGCGTTTGGTTCCGGCATCATACACTCTATAAAAAAAAATACAACATAAAAATTAGTTTACTGCAAACAATAAATTTCTTTTTTTTTTCTTTCTTTTTAAATATTTATTCTCCTCGTTTTATTTTATTCCTCATTCATTTTATTTCCTCCACAACAAAAACAAAAGCAAAAACAGTAAAAAGAAAGAAAAAAGTGTTTGGCCTATATTGTTTGACCTAATTGTTTTATTCCAGCTTTTAAAGTGGATGATGATCAAATACATTGTCTCTTGGCCAGCACAATAAACGTTCTATCTTAAATGATGTTATTTCTGACACAGCCATGACTATAGTCAGGAATAAAATTCATGCCAGCATCTGCAGTTAAACAAATAATTTAAATTAACAATTTTTGGTTTGAAAACAAAATATGAGTGGAGTGATAAAAGGAAAAAAATCATAGTTGATTTTTAGGTAAAATTTTCAATTCTCAACCACATGGATCTGGGTTCAGTCCCACTGTGTGGCACCTTGGGCAAGTGTCTTCTCCTATAGCCTCAGGCCAACCAAAGCCTTATGAATGGATTTGGAAGTTGGAAAGTGTAAGAAACCCATCAGATATATATATATATATATATATATATATATATGTATGAAATACGTGTAGACGTTTTATTATCATTATCTTATGATATTTACTTTGTATTATATTATACTTATTTATTGTGCTTTTACTTATTAACTTTCTATATGTGACTGGATTTTCATAGATGAGTTCATAAACCTTGGTTCTTTCCTCTAAAACTATATATATATAAAGTGTAGTATATTGCCACTTAAGTGTGGCTGACCCCTAGGGGTGGATGTTACTGTTGCTTTTAGCCCCAGGAGGACATCTCCTCCAGCTGGCTTATCGACACACTACTGTGTCCTGTTTGCCAAGGGAAATTATCCCTCTCACCATGATCTGCAGCACGAACGGATCCGGATTTCAGGGTTATTTCCCTTTGTCGGCGTTCGATAGCTACTGACCCTGGCGAGAGAGACAAAAACCTGGCAATCTTATATCTACTTTTCCAGTGAAATTCTTCACTGATATCGAAAAGGTGAAAACAAGCAATGTTAATTCTCTAAATGAAGTATTAACAGTAACTGCACGATAAAGTGTAGTATATTGCCACTTAAGTGTGGCTGACCCCTAGGGGTGGATGTTACTGTTGCTTTTAGCCCCAGGAGGACATCTCCTCCAGCTGGCTTATCGACACACGACTGTGTCCTGTTTGCCAAGGGAAGTTATCCCTCTCACCATGATCTGCAGCACGAACGGATCCGGATTTCAGGGTTATTTCCCTTTGTCGGCGTTCGATAGCTACTGACCCTGGCGAGAGAGACAAAAACCTGGCAATCTTATATCTACTTTTCCAGTGAAATTCTTCACTGATATCGAAAAGGTGAAAACAAGCAATGTTAATTCTCTAAATGAAGTATTAACAGTAACTGCACGATAAAGTGTAGTATATTGCCACTTAAGTGTGGCTGACCCCTAGGGGTGGATGTTACTGTTGCTTTTAGCCCCAGGAGGACATCTCCTCCAGCTGGCTTATCGACACATGACTGTGTCCTGTTTGCCAAGGGAAGTTATCCCTCTCACCATGATCTGCAGCACGAACGGATCCGGATTTCAGGGTTATTTCCCTTCGTCGGCGTTCGATAGCTACTGACCCTGGCGAGAGAGACAAAAACCTGGCAATCTTATATCTACTTTTCCAGTGAAATTCTTCACTGATATCGAAAAGGTGAAAACAAGCAATGTTAATTCTCTAAATGAAGTATTAACAGTAACTGCACGATAAAGTGTAGTATATTGCCACTTAAGTGTGGCTGACCCCTAGGGATGGATGTTACTGTTGCCAGGGTCAGTAGCTATCGAACGCCGACGAAGGGAAATAACCCTGAAATCCGGATCCGTTCGTGCTGCAGATCATGGTGAGAGGGATAACTTCCCTTGGCAAACAGGACACAGTCGTGTGTCGATAAGCCAGCTGGAGGAGATGTCCTCCTGGGGCTAAAAGCAACAGTAACATCCACCCCTAGGGGTCAGCCACACTTAAGTGGCAATATACTACACTTTATCGTGCAGTTACTGTTAATACTTCATTTAGAGAATTAACATTATATATATATATATATATATATATATATATATATAAGCTGAACGTGGTGTGCAAGAGAGACGATTGCGCTGGTATGGACATGTGGTGAGAATGAATGAGGATAGCTGTGTGAAAAAGTGCCACTCCCTAACAGTTGAGGGAACCCGTGGAAGAGGTAGGCCCAGGAAGACCTGGGCTGAGGTGTTGAGGCAAGACCTTCGAACATTGGGCCTCACCGAGGCGATGACTACTGACCGAGACCTTTGGACATGTGCTGTGCGTGAGAAGACCCGGCAAGCCAAGTGAGATTGTTGCCAGGGCCCCTGGACTGGCTCTTGTGAGGGTGGCACATAAGATGTACCATCCTGAGCGTGACCGTTGCCAGTACCGCCTGACTGGCCTTGTAGGGTTTTCGAGCGAGATCATTGCCAGTGCCCCTTGACTGGCTCTTGTGCGGGTGGCACATAAAAGACACCATTTCGAGCGTGGCCGTTTTCGTGCGGGTGACACGTAAAAGCACCCACTACACTCTCTGAGTGGTTGGCGTTAGGAAGGGCATCCAGCTGTAGAAACTCTGCCAAATTAGATTGGAACCTGGTGTAGCCATCCGGTTGCACCAGTCCTCAGTCAAATCGTCCAACCCATGCTAGCATGGAAAGCGGACGTTAAACGATGATGATGATGATGATGATATATATATATATATATATATATATACACACACACACATATATACATACATATATTTACACTATCAGGACTTTAACCTACATGGATTTATGCACCTAAAGACACACAGACTTATTTCTACAAAATCGGGAAGTTGAACTGTAAACTTTTATGCTTCTTTTTTCCTCTCTTTCTTCATCTCCTTATTCCTGATTCCTTTATATATATATATATATATATATATATATATATATACAGGAGTGGAGAATGAACAAAAGGGCACTCAACACATTTATTACAAGTTACATGTAATAACATGATTTGTCTATTCCATGAATGTGAGGAGATAGGCTTTGTTAGGGGCCTGTGAATCTGGAAGTAGCATGGAATCTGAATCAAGCTATTTTGAATAACACACACACACACACACACACACACACACACAGTAGGCTTCTTTCAACCAAATCCACTCAGAAGGCTTTGGTCAGTCCGGGAGCTCTAACAGAAGGCACTTGCCCAAAGTGCCATGCAGAGGGATTGAACCTGGATCCATGTGGTTAGCCAGGCCTACACCATGAGAAGCTGAATTTGTAACACTGAACTCAGAAATACAAACAACCAATTTCACTGTTAAAATTCAATGCATATCACACCATGTAGGCTACAACAATTGTTAAAGATGCTTAAAAATATATACAGGAAAAAAAATTAAGATATCACAAGCAAAAAACAAATAAATCTTATGATTATAACTAAACATGATTTAACTTCTAAAAATGGTAGGAAAGAAAAGAAAATCACAAACAATAGGAACCAGAAAGATATTTAACAAGAATATTCCACTCAAATTTTGTACATTTCTTATGATATCTGTGGTATCACTCTAACAAGAAAATTAGGCTAAAGTTTCTCAGTGTAGAAGCCATACGGCAATCACATACGAATATGTGAAGACATCTTCAGTTGTCTTTTGGATTGATGCGTAAAGTTTGCACAAAAATTCTTATGAAGGGAAAGGAAAACAACAGAGAAAGAAAGAGAGAGGGGGGAAGAGAGCAGAGAGAAAAGAAAAAGAGTGGTGGTGGGTGGAAATACTTGAAAATCAGAAATGAAAATAACACCTTCAAATGCATGAAATTCGCTTTGAAAGTCAAAGTATATAATATGTACAAATGGAACCAGATGAGATGATTCATATGTATATACATACACATGCGTATGAACAGATGTGCACACACACACATAGACATGTGTAAATTTTCTCTGTATATATGTAAGAGCAAGTGTGTGTGCGTGTGTGTGTGCATGTGTGTGCATGTGTGTGTGTGTGCATGTGTGTGCATGTGCGTGTGTGTGCATGTGTGTGCATGTGTGTGTGTGTGCATGTGTGTGTGTGTGCATTATGTGTGTATTATAAGAATATGAATGTGTAATACATATTTCAATACAACTGTTATATAAATAGATGTATGTAGTCAGTAGCAGAGAGAGAGAGAAAGAGAGAGAGAGAGAGAGAGAGAAAAGAAGAGAGAGAGAGAGAAAAGAAGAGAGAGAGAGAGAAAAGAAGAGAGAGAGAGAGAAAGTGAGAGAGATAAAGAGAGAGAGAGAGAAGAAGACACTTATTTGTCATCACATGTAATTAAAAATGTAGGAATATCTTTTCATTAGATATGTTAACACAAACATAACTGATTTTTGTTTTTGAGGTGGGGTTTCCATAGAGAAACCTTTTTTCCCCCAGTCAGTCAGTTTACATTATTATATATCACATCTACACAGAGCTTCTGTCATCACTATTTGGCAATTGCAGTAATGTACATACTTCGCTGAGAGAAGCAATAATACTCAAATAATGTCTAAAGTTGTCTCCCTTTTTAATTCCTCCTCCTCATCATCATTTAATATCCGCATTTGATGTTTTCATGGTTAGGACAATTTGACAGAATTTAACTGGTCTAAAGACTTCATTGGGCTCCAATGTCAGCTTTGGCATAGTTTCTGTAGCCAGATGCCCTTCCTAACACCAACCACGTCACAGTGTACTGGGTCACCATGCAGCCCACACAACAAAGATCCCCTTCGATTGAAAGGGAGACAGTTGTATGTTATGGTACAAGGGGTTAAAGTGAGAGTAAATGGATTGGAACAGAACAGGTTTCTTGCTGTAGGGTAGCTACATGGCTACTCACATTTAAGAAGAGAGGATAGCGGGAGTGCCGATCAGGGTGGAATTGGTAAGAGATTTAAAAAAGTGGCAATGAGGTGTCGGGGTATATAAGTATTATACATAATACTTATGTATATTTATATGTTAATGTATGTATATATTCATTAATATCATCATCATTTAATGTCTGTTATCCTTGCTGGCATGGGTTGGAAGGTTTGACCAGGGCTGGCAAGCTGGAAGGCTGCAACATCCTTCAGTCTGATTTGGCATGCTTTCTATGGCTGGATGCCCTTCCTAATGCCTACCACTTTATAGAGTGTACTGGGTGCTTTCCCGTGGTATTGTATAGGCACTCTTACATGGCACTGATGGGTCCTTTTACATGGCACGACATGAGCGCTTTTATGTGGCATCGCACAGGCATTTTCATATTTACAAACTGACATTTATATAAACCTGAATGTTGAGCTGTATTTATGCATGTATGTGGGTGTGTATGTATGTGTGCATGTGTGTGTACACTGCAAGTCTCCACAGAGATCAAGCCTAAGATAAGCTTGATACCATAAGGACAAATCAAGAATCACAAAGCGAGTTCGGTGATATTTGGATAATGTTACATGGAACTGAGCAATGGCCCTTTTACGTCTTCTTTGTCCTTGTTGCATCAAAATATAATGATCAGGAAAAGAGTGACAGAAAAACAAGCAGACGAATAATAGGTATTGTTCTTTTATCTTATTTTCTTTCTATCTTTCTTTCACCTGTTTCACTCACTGGACTGCAGCTATGGTGGGGCACCACCTTCAAGAGTTTAGTTGGACTAATCAACCCTAGTGCTAGTTTTTTTCACACCGGTGCTAATTTCATTGGTCTCTGTTTGCTGAAATACTAAGTTACAGAGACATAAATATACCACACCAGTTGTCAAGCAATAATCGTAGACAAACACAAACATAAAGATGTACACGTGCACACACATACACACACACACACCCACCCACCCACATGATGGGCTTCTTTCAGTTTCCATCTACCACATCCACTCACAAGGCTTAGGTTGGCTGAGGGCTTTCATAGTAGAAGACACATGCCCAAGATGCCATGCATTGGGACTGAACCCAGAACCATACTGTTAGAAAGCAAACTTATTACCACACAACCACAATACACCCCACTCCACCATATGAATCATCATCATCATAATTATCATTTGACCACTGTTTCCATGTTGGCATTGGTTGGACAGTTTGAGAGGAGATGGGAAGCTGGAGACCCACACCAAACACTAGTTGTATGTTTTGGCATGTTTTCTATGGCTGGATGCCCTTCCTAACCACTTTACAGAGTGTCCTGGGTACCTTTTACATGGCACCAGTGGGGTTGTCATGTAGCTTGCAAAACAAAGACCACTCAGCTGAGATAGGAAGTGGAACTGGGGAAAACCATCTTCATCATCATCATCATCATCATCGTTTACCATCCGCTTTCCATGCTGGCATAGGTAGGATGGTTTGACTGAGAGCTGGCAAGCCAGAAGGCTGCACTGGGTTCCAATCTGATCTGGCAAGGTTTCTACAGCTGTAGTGTAGTGGGTACTGCTTATGTGCCACCGGCACAGGAGTCACCCAGGTCTGCCTGGAATCAATCACGTTCGGATAGTGCTTTTTACATGTCAATGGCACAGGAGCCAGTCAGGTGGCACTGGCAATGATCACGCTCATATGGTGCTTTTTACATGCCACAGGCACAGGTGCCAGTCAGGCAGCACTGGCAACGATCATGCTTGAATGGTGCTAATTACGTGCCACTGGCATGGGAGCCAGTCAGGCAGCACTGGCACCGATCATGCTCAGTTGCACAAGATCTTGATTGTGTCGAGAACAATGAAAATTGTTTGAAAACTTTGTGTAGGCTTCTAAGCAGGTATCACCAAGCTTTTGGCAGAATTTGATGCAGAATCTCTGCTCAACTTTCTGTCATGGTCAATGCGATGAACACACGCTACACACCTTCCTTCCAAGCACTGCTGTAAACAGTGGGAGTGAGCTAGAATGTTAAAACTTAGTGCACATGCACAACAGAGTTCAAGGTCAGACTGTGACAAACAGCTTCACTCTGTGCTTTAGCTTTGTTACTATGGCAACAATCCGGATACTTATTGATCAGACCATGTATATATCCTTTTATTCTTTTACTCGTTTCAGTCATTTGACTGCAGCCATGCTGGAGTACCACCTTTAGTTGAACAAACTGACCTCAGGACTTATTCCTTGTAAGCCTAGTACTTATTCTATCGGTCTCTTTTGCCGAACTGCTAAGTTATGGGAAGATAAACACACCAACATTGGTTGTCAAGCAATGGTAGAGGGAGAAACACACACACACACACACACATATACGATGGGCTTTGACAGGCCTCTTGTAGATTCTGTGAACCAGATCTAGCCACAAGGCTTTGGACAGCCCAGGGCTATAGTAGAAAGCACATGCTGAAGGTGCCATGCAGTTGGATTGAAACCAAAACTATGTGGTTGGGGAGCAAATTTCTTGCCACACATCCATGCCTGTATCTATGTAAAAAAAAAAATTTTATAGCAAATCACCAAAATCAAAAACATTTTTTATAAAATTTTTAATAATTTTAAAAATTCATTTTGAAGTTTCCTCAGGTGTTTTTTCCAACAATATTTGAAAACAAATAATCATTTTCAAAATCATTTAAATAAAAATAAGAAATATTTTTTTCATACAATAAATTTTGGTAATAATAAATTTTTAATGTTCAATTCCATTAACTTATTAAATTTTAATATATTTGATTAATTTTCCTTAATATAATTCACAGTTCTAAATTTGGTGCTAAGCAGTTGTATTTATTATTTTAATTATTAATTATCTGTATTGATTAATTTTTACTATTTGGTGTGAAAATAAACATAGAAAGCAACTTTTGGCACAACAATTAAAAAATGGATCCTATTTTGAAACATTATTTTTCAAAGTATTTATATTAAATATGGAGGCAAAATGATGATATCTTTTGCACCTAAATCTGCACTTAAAAACTACTATTTTTTCAACTAAAAAAAAGTAGATATTTTGGCACCTAAAATCTGCTCTCTATATACGACTTATTAAATATAAATATTTTCAAAATATCAGAAAATCAAAAAATGTTTAGCTTGTGCAATGCTAATCTCCAAAAGATCCATATCACATACACATACAGTTAGATGGAACCAACCAAAACTGAAGCTGGACCAAAACAGATAAGAATTTGGAACCAGTGCAACATTACTCTTTTCAGTACTTCTCCTTATGTTTGTTTACTAAGATTTCAATGTTACAAAATTTATGAGTGATCTACTTTCAAATGTGACCATTTTTTGTTTCATGGGTTCTTCCTACTTTATCATTTTTGATATAGTTTTCATTATTAGACGAGCTGGCAGAAACATTATTAGCAAGCTGGCAGAAACGTTAGCATGCTGGGTGAAATGCTTAGTGATATTTTGTCTGCTGTTACGTTCTGAGTTCAAATTCCACCAAGGTTGACTTTGCCTTTTATCTTTTCAGGGTCGATAAATTAAGTACCAGTTATGCACTGGGGTTCATGTAATCGACTTAATCCCTTTGTCTGTCCTTGTTTGTCCCCTCTATGTTTAGCCCCTTGTGGGCAATAAAGAAATAAGAAACATTATTAGCAAGTCGGGCAAACTGCTTAGCGATATTTTGTCAGTCTTTACATTCTGAGTTCAAATTCTGCTGAGGTCAACTTTGCTTTTCATCTTTCCAGGGTTGATAAATTAAGTACCAGTGAAACACTGAGGTCAATGTAATTGACTAGTCCTCTCTCACAAAATTTCAGTAGAAATTTCCTTTAATAGAAAGGATTATTAGATCCCTTTCAAGTGACAAGCTGGCGGAATTGTTAGCTCATTAGGCAAAATGCTTAACAACATTTCATCCATCTTCACTTTCTGAGTTCAAATTCCGCCAAGGCTGACTTTATTTTTCATCGTTTTGGTGTTGATAAATTAAGTACCAGTTAAACACTAAGGTCGATATAATCAACTCACTCCTCCTCCAAAATTTCTGGCCTTGTGCCAAAATTTGAAATCAATATTAAGGTCCCTTTCATTTAGATCTTTTAAAAATCTTTTTAACTATCTCTTTTTTGCTTTATAAGCTTTTCCCTTCAGCACTAATTTAATCTTGGCTTACAGAAATAGATTCCTTTTACTGAAGTCTTTCAAAGAAGCATAATTATACTAAATGTTCTCTAAAAATAACAGAGGTGTTATGGTTTAAAACATCAGCATTTAATCTATTCAATGTAATGCTTATCTATCTACATTGTTTTGTGTTAATAACACCTAAGGGAGGTATCAACAAACATTTGTTTGTAACTTTGTTGATTTTCTTTTATGTGCAGATCTGAATTTTTTTCAGTAGATGTCCAAATAACAATGATTTACAAGTATTTATTTTTACCTGATTTTTTTTTTGTTAAATTTGACTTCTATGGACAGGTGAAATAAACTTGAAGGTGTAAAAAAAGCAATAACTTAATGGATAACACTGAAATTGAACCATTATGTGTCATACTTGTTTGCTTTGTTACCAAAATTATCCCAACCCAAATGTCAATATCCTACAATATTAGTTTCATGTTTTGGCACTAGGCCAGCAATTTCAAGGGAGGGAGTAAGTCAATCACATCAACCCCCAGTGCATAACTGGTGTTTATTTTATTGACCCCAGAAGGATGAAAGGCAAAGTCAACTTTGATGGAATTTGAACTCGGAACGTAAAGACAAACAAAATGCTGCTAGGCAGTTCACCCAGCCTGCTAATGGTTTTGCCAGCTCAATCTCCTACAATAATACTACTTTATGGGGAGGGGGCTAGTCGATTAGATCAATTCCAGTACACAACTGATACTTAATTTATCGACACCGGAATTAGAACTCAGAATTTGGCGGAATTTGAACTCAGAATGTAAAGATACGAAATACCACTAAGCATTTTGTCCAGCATGCTAACATTTCTTATTTCTTTATTACCCACAAGGGGCTAAACATAGAGAGGACAAACAAGGACAGACAAAGGGATTAAGTCGATTACATCGATCCCAATGCATAACTGGTACTTAATTTATCGACCCCGGAAGGAAGAAAGGCAAACTCGACCTCAGCAGAATTTAAACTCAGGACATAACGGCAGACGAAATACCGTTAAGCATTTCGCCCGGTGTGCTAACGTTTCTGCCAGCTTGCTGTCTTTTAGCATGTCACAGAATGTAACAAAACTGGCCTTTTGAAATAGAGTTACTATTCGTTTTTCCCAGCTGGGTGGACTGGAACAATGAGAAATAAAGTGTCTTGCTCAAGGACACGATGTGCCACTGGAAATTGAACTCATGACCTTACATTCATGAGCCAAATACTCTAACCATTAAGCCATGCACCTTCACTTAAATGTTTGTGTTAATGGTGAAACAGCTCAGTTAGAGTTCACACAGCATCATATCCCAATACATTTTGTTTTTCTCCATTTTAAGTATTTTTTTTTCTTCCAGTGTAAACATCAAAATCTGCACAATAGCCCATGTCCAATTCACAGCTCTCCCACCCCTTGATACCCCATTTGGTAGGTTTAGCTGACATATGCATTGCCAAAAAATGTATCCAACCGTTATAACCTACCATTGTTTCATTAACACTGAGATGTGTTTTTTTTTTGGCTGTTATGTACACAGTTCATGTGAAGGTGCATTGCTCATTGGTTAGAGCATCAGGTTCACAATCACGAGGTTGTGAGTTTGAAACCAGGACCGGGCTGTGTGTTGTGTTCTTGAGCAAGACACTTTATTTCGCGTTGCTCTTGTTCACTCAGCTGTAGAAAAGAGTTGTGACGTCATTGGTGCCAAGCTGTATCGGCCTTTGCCTTTCCCTTGGATAACATCAGTGGCGTGGAGAGGGGAGGATGATATGCATGAGCGACTGCTGATCTTCCATAAACAACCTTGCCTGGGAGGAGAAAATTCTAGGTACAATCCCATGGTCATTCATGACCAAAAGGGGTCTTTCCCCTTTACCTTATGTGCATATAATAGTATGGAAAGGGGAGGCTGATTTGCATGGGCAACTGCTGGTTTTCCTTAAATAACCTGGCCTGGACTCTTGTGCCTTGGAGGGGAACTTTCTAGGTGGTCACTTTCGCAGTGGTTGTTAGGTTATGGCCAATGGAAGATGGAACATGGAATATACGAGACTTTATTATTAATCACAACAATTGTTTCGACACATCTTGCATTGATCCCTTACGGGTGGGACACTCAGCAACTGGTTCAGAAATGAAGATATTTCCTCTGTCTTGCTACTTTTCTTTCTACAAAATGAGAAGATACATTGCAGAACTGTTATTTTAACGAATTGTGACTACTTATCACCCAACAAGATACATCTGTACTGCCAGATGCTCCTGAACCAGATGTTGAGTGTCCCACCGTTGAAGGATCAATGCTAGATGTGTCGAAACAATTGCCATGGTTAATATGAGTAATAATAAATTCTCATATGTTCCATCTTCCATCTTTCATTTGCCATATATATATATATATATATATATATCATCATCATCATCATTTAACGTCCGCTTTCCATGCTAGCATGGGTTGGATGGTTTGACTGAGGACTGGTGAACCAGATGGCTACACCAGGCTCCAATCTGATTTGGCAGAGTTTCTACAGCTGGAAGCCCTTCCTAATGCCAACCACTCAGAGAGTGTAGTGGGTGCTTTTACATGCCACCGGCACGAGGGCCAGTAAGGCGACGCTGGTAACAATCACACTCAAATGGTGCTTTTCACATGCCACCAGCATGGAAGCCAGACTGCAGCTCTGGCAGTGATCCCGCTTGGATGGTGCTGTTAGTGCTCCACTGGCATGGGTGCCAGTCATCAAATTTGGTTCAGTTACAATTTCCCTTGCCCCAACAGGTCTTCACAAGCAGAGTTTAGTGTCCAATGAAAGAAGGTTGGCATGGGTGCCAGTCGTCGAATTTGGTTCGATTTCGAATTCACTTGCCTCAAAAGGTCTTCACAAGCAGGGATTTGTGTCCAAAGAAGGGAGGTTGGCATGGGTGCCAGTTGTTGAATTTGGTTCGATTTCGATTTCGATTTCACTTGCCTCAACAGGTCTTCACAAGCAGGGATTTGTGTCCAAAGAAGGAAAGGTATGCATAAGTGGGCTGGCTATATATATATACATACATACATGTATGTATATACATGTGTATACATACATGCACACACACACCTATAAACTTGTATCCAGCTGGAATATGCTTGAGGCATACTTGAACTTGTAAGAAAGTCATTCGCTGCATTTCATCAACAAGAAAACTTCTCAGAGCCACATACATGCATGTGTATGCACAAATGTATGCATGCATGTATGACACATACACACACATGCACACACCACAGGGAAATCCCTCTAAAATTCATGGATGTATTTCTGTTGCTTATTACACAAATTATTTGACATTTTTACGAAGACCTTTTTTTTTTTTAAACTCACCTTTATTGATATTGCTAAAAGTCTTGCCATCTGCGCTGCCAATTTTCTTACCATTTTGGAATCTTTTAAGAATATGCCTTATATAATTTTCTTTCTCTTTGTCAAAATCTGTTATTTTGGAGCTAACCTGAAAGAAAAGAAAAAAAAAAAAAGAAGGCACATGAAAATATGTGAATGCCACTCAGTGTGTTTGAGTTTCTGTGTTATTAAAAATACATGTAGAGGAGTAAGAGAATGGCTGTTTTTATGAAGAAAGAAAGAAAGAAAGAAAGAAAGAAAGAAAGAAAGAAAGAAAGAAAGAAAGA
>NC_142944.1:18183952-18196452 GCF_046866305.1 Octopus bimaculoides | reverse complement strand
AATCACATGCTTTTAAGTTTGATCCTAACTGCATGAGTGGCATCTTGAGCAAGCGTCTACATCAAATGCTTCAAGTTGACAAATGCATTGCAAGCGAAATCTGGTGGATGGAAAAAAAAAAATGTATGGAAGTGCATCATGTATGCACAGGGGATGCTGTGTGGTAAGATGCTTCCCAACCACATGGGTCTGGATTCAATCCCACTGCGTAGCACCTTAGGCAAGTGTCTTCTACTATAGCCTTGAGCCAACTGAAGCCTTGTGAGTGGATTTGGTAGATGGAAACTAAAAGAAACCGAGCTGTCCAGCTAAACCCTTCAAGGTGGTGCCCCAGCATGGCCACAGTCCAATGAGTGAAACAATATAAAAGATAAAAAATAGACGATTACATCATCAAACCTTGGAAAACATTGGACAATAGGACAGAATCAGTATATGTAAAATATTTCACAAATCACTGGCTATTTCTTTGTGCATAAAATATTTCAGAACTGCAAGGAAAGGCATTCAGAGATGGAGTCGGTGCCTTTAAGCTACAAGCAGCACATCAAAAGCATTTTATTTAGTGTAGGAACAAATTACTAAACAAACAAAAAAAGAAAAGTAAAAGGGTAAAGACACCCTTCAGTCATGACTGACCATGGGATTGCACCTAGAAAGTTCCCCTCCAAGGCACAAGTCTAGGCAATGATGTTTATGGAAGACCAGCAGTCGCCCATGCATACCAGCCTTTCCTCTGCACACCACTGATGTTATCCAAGGGAATGGCAAAGGGTTCGATACAGCTTGGCACCCGTGATATCACATCTCATTTCTACAGCTGATTAAACTGGAGCAACATGAATAAAGAGTCTTGCTCAAGAACACAATGCACAGCCCAGTTTGGGAATTGAATTCACCAACTCACGATTGTGAGCCTGATTTTCTAACCACTAAGCTATACACATATACAATTCATAAATAAGTGTTTATGTATGCGTAAAGGGTAAAGACCCCCTTCAGTCATGAATGACCATGGGATTGCACCTAGAAGGTTCCCCCCTGAGGCACAATCTGAGCAAGGTTGTTTATGGAAGATCAGCAGTCCCCCATGCATACCAGCCTCCCCTCTCCATGCCACTAAGGTTATCCGGGGAAAGGCAAAGGCCAATACAAGTTGGCACCAATGATATTGCAACTCATTTCTACAACTGAGTGAACTGGAGCAATGTGAAATAAAGAGTCTTGCTCAAGAATACAGCACACAGTCCAGTCCTGGAAGCAAACTCACTACGTCATGATTGTGAGCCCAATGTTCTAACCACTGAGCTATCCACATATACAATTCATATGTAAATATTAATGTATGCATAAAGATCCCCTTCAGTCATGAATAGCTATAGGATTGCACACTCGTGTGAGCCTTACACTCTGGCTACTGAACTACATGCATAATTATCAACTGCAATTTTGCATTTAACCAACAAATAGTACATTGTTGCATGAAACTCCATGCCATCAATGTAACTACTTCTCTTGGGAATGATCTGGAACCATGCAAAAGCAGAAATGGGAAACCTAGAATGTAAATATGTATAGACATAGGTGTGACTGTGTGGTAAGACGTTTGCTTCCCAAACCACATGGTTCCAAGTTTTGGGTTCTGTTCTACTTGGGCAAGTATCTTCTGCTATAGCATTGTGACCAAAGCCTTGTGAGTGGATTTGGTAGACAGTAACTGAAAGAATCCTAGGCGTACGAGTGGCTGTGTGGTAAGTAGCTTGCTTACGAACCATATGGTTCCGGGTTCAGTCCCACTGTGTGGCACCTTGGGCAAGTGTCCTCTACTATAGCCTTGGGCCGACCAAAGCCTTGTGAGTGGATTTGATAGACGGAAACTGAAAGAAGACCGTCGTATATATGTATGCATGTGTGTATATGTTCGTGTGTCTGTGTTTGTTCCCCTCCCCAACATCGCTTGACAACCGATGCTGATGTGTTTACGTCCCCGTAACTTAGTGATTCGGCAAAAGAGACCAATAGAATAAGTACTAGGCTTACAAAGAATAAGTCCTGGGGTCAATTTGCTCGACTAAAAAAAAAAAAGGTGGTGCTCCAGTATGGCCACAGTCAAACGACTGAAACAAGTAAAAGAGTAAAAGAATATATATATATATATATAATTATGTGTATTTCTTCTATCTTAATGAATAAAAATTCTTCTGATAGAATAAATGGTTTAATAGAAACCAATGTAGCAAAGAACACAAAATAACTGTGGTTTAGTTCCTGTTTTTAAGGCAGGAACTCCTTGAAATTTTGGGTATTTGAGTATATTTAAGAAATTAAGGATTGGAGAAAACGCATGTTATAATTGCATACTTTATTCCTACATATGTTTCAAAGGATTACAACCTGTGTGATCCATAGGGATCTTTGATATTAAAATTGTAACCTTCTCATCAGGGAAAGCATGGGAATCATCTTAAACGTTGTCTTATGTTTAAGATGATTCCCATGCTTTCCCTGATGAGAAGGTTACAATTTTAATATCAAAGATCCCTATGGATCACACAGGTTGTAATCCTTTGAAACATATGTAGGAATAAAGTATGCAATTATAACATGCGTTTTCTCCAATCCTTAATTTCTTAAATATATATATATATATATATATATATATATATATATATATACACATATATATATATGTGTGTGTGTGTGTGTGTGTTATTTCTTTACTACCCACAAGGGGCTACACACAGAGGGGACAAACAAGGACAGACAAACGGATTAAGTCGATTATATCGACCCCAGTGCGTAACTGGTACTTATTTAATCGACCCCGAAAGGATGAAAGGCAAAGTCGACCTCGGCGGAATTTGAACTCAGAACGTAGCGGCAGACGAAATACCGCTAAGCATTTTGCCGGGCGTACTAACGTTTCTGCCAGCTCGCCGCCAGCTCGTGTGTGTGTGTGTGAGGGGGTGCTGTAAAAGCTCCTGGTTTTGGTAAAAGAAAATACAGGAGGATCAGTTCCCTCTCAGATTCATACTGCCGGGGTCCTTCAGTCTTCCTAAGCCCTGTAAAAGAATTTGGAAGGTTGGACCTCCAACCAGGCTTTTTGTAAGACCCTTAAAAGCAGGAACTTTTCAGCATCCCTTCATATATATATATTAAAATAAAAAAATAACACCAGTAGGTTAAGGTCCAGTACAGCTGTCTCAGATATTTTTTTTATTTATTTATGAGTAAACCAATTACATCATAGAAAAACCCATTTTCTTCAGGTGAATTAAAACTTAAAATTAATGATTTGGTCCAGAAAAAATATCAAAATGTGGAGTGTATGTTGACCCTCTTATTTTGGCATATATATATATATATATATATATATATATATATCAACTTTAAATAGAGCTCAAAATTAATCCGTTGAAAATACTTTATTGCAACAACAATAACAATAATAATAACAAATAAATAGACCTATGTACATTTCGATAGAACATCCAGAATGATTAATACATATCATAAAATATTATAAAATATTATAAAATATAGGATACTCCATCTCCTCAGGGTCCCATTATTATTGCTATCATCACCATCATTATTATTAGCAATACACATCCAAAAAAAACAGAAACCATTCAAATCTAATTTTCATAGTTGACCCATGAAAATATACAAAACAGGATGAAAAAGTAATAGATGGCACACAACTTTCCATCCCAAATGTGCAATGAACGAGCAAACGGTAAATTTACTCAAATCTAAACCTAAAAATTTTATATTATAATTTCATTTACTGTTCAATTTAGAATAAAGTATTTTCAACGGATTAATTTTGAGCTCTATTTAAAGTTGATATATATTCAAAGACTCAACTGTGAGTTTTCTGCTAAGATTGTTAACAGATACTATATTTTTTACCAAATTTTTTGGTTAAAAAAATATATATTTAATATATATATATCATCATCATCATCATCGTCGTTTAACGTCCGCTTTCCATGCTAGCATGGGTTGGACGATTTGACTGAGGACTGGTGAAACCGGATGGCAACACCAGGCTCCAATCTAATTTGGCAGAGTTTCTACAACTGGATGCCCTTCCTAACGCCAACCACTCAGAGAGTGTAGTGGGTGCTTTTACGTGTCACCCGCACGAAAACGGCCACGCTCGAAATGGTGTCTTTTATGTGCCACCCGCACAAGCCAGTCCAGGGGCACTGGCAACGATCTCACTCGAAAATCCTACGGGAGCCAGTCAGGCGGTACTGGCAACGGCCACGCTCAAAATGGTGCATCTCATGTGCCACCCGCACAAGAGCCAGTCCAGGGGCACTGGCAACGATCTTACTTGGCTTGCCGGGTCTTCTCACGCACAGCACATTTCCAAAGGTCTCGGTCAGTAGTCATCGCCTCGGTGAGGCCCAATGTTCGAAGGTCTTGCCTCACCACCTCAGCCCAGGTCTTCCTGGGCCTACCTCTTCCACGGGTTCCCTCAACTGTTAGGGTGTGGCACTTTTTCACGCAGCTATCCTCATCCATTCTCACCACATGTCCATACCAGCGCAATCGTCTCTCTTGCACACCACAACTGATGCTTCTAATGTTCAGCTTTTCTCTCAAGATACTTACACTCTGACGGGTATTCACATTGACATTACACATCCAACGGAGCATACTGGCTTCATTCCTTGCGAGCTTACGTATGTCCTCAGCAGTTACAGCCCATGTTTCACTGCCATGTAGCATGGCTGTTCATACGCATGCGTTACAGGAAAAGAATTGCATTAGCGACATGAATATTTCAGGGTAACAATACGTCTGTAGCACTGTTTGTCCTCACAGTGAACTTCTTGTTGAGGAAATACCAAGCTACACATAAGGATCTGTGAAAGAGAGGGAAAGTACTGTACCACATAGCTTTATTGACAATGACATTAACCCTTCAAGCATTCAAATTATATTGTCAAATGTAATTTTTATTTATTCACATTGTTTTGAATTGATCATGCATTAAACCATAGCTTTGAGAGGTTGGATCTGGGCTAGTTTGAGTATAAAACAGGTAGAATATTTGGGTTGGATATGGTTGATTTAACCCTTTAGCATTCAGGTTATTTTGTCAAATGTAATGCTTATTTATTCACATTCTTTTGAATGAATCATGCATTATCTCATAACTTTGAGATTTCGATGACGTGATTGTTTAATTTTATAGTGACATTGTAGGGTAGGTGTAAGAGACCAGACCTGGCCAATTTGAATATAAAATAGAATATTTGGCTGGTTTAACCCTTCAGTATTCAGATTATTCAGTCAAATTTAATGCCTAATTTAATGCCTATTTATTCACATTATTTTCAATCAATCCTCTCTTGTCTCATAGCTTTGGGATTTTGATGATGTGACTCTTTTACTCTTTTACTTGTTTCAGTCATTTGACTGCGGCCATGCTGGAGCACTGCCTTTAGTCGAGCAAATCGACCCCAGGACTTATTCTTTGTAAGCCTAGTACTTATTCTATCAGTCTCTTTTGCCAAACCACTAAGTTACGGGGGCACAAACACACCAGCATCGGTTGTCAAGCGATGTTGCAGGGACAAACACAGCCACACAAACACACACACACACAAACACACATATATATATATATATACATACATATATATATATATATATATATATATATATATATATATATATATATATATATATATATACATATATACGATGGGCTTCTTTCAGTTTCTGTCTACCAAATCCACTCACAAGGCTTTGGTGGGCCCAAGGCTATAGTAGAAGACACCTGCCGAAGGTGCCACGCAGTGTGACTGAACCTAGAACCATGTGGTTCATAAGAAAAATGAATATGGGGTTTAATTTTTTTTTTTAGAATGACACTGTAGGGTAGGTGTGAAAGGCTGGATACGGTCAGTTTGAACATAAAACATAGAATATTTAGCTTGGATATGACTGGTTTAACCCTTCAGCATTCAGATTATTCTGTCAAATTTAATACCTAATTTAATGCCTATTTATTCACATTATTTTGAATTAGTCATGTATTATCTCATAGCTTTGAGATTTCCATGATGCGATTGTTTAGTTTTAGATTAACATTGTAGGGTAGATGTGAGTGACTAGATCTGGCCAGTTTAAACATAAAACACATAGAATATCTGGGCTGGAAATAGCTGGTTTAAATGATAAACAGAGGATGCTTTTATTTGCATTTTAGTTGTTTCTGTACAGGAATTATGTTGAGCTGTTTTCCTCTAATATTGTGTAGTGATTGTGTTGTTGTAGAAAACATAGAGCTTTGTTGTTATTAACCCTTTAACATTCAGATTAATCTCTCAAATGCTTATTTCTTTGCATTGTCATGAATAAATCATGGATGTGGAGTAATCTGGAGGATAAAAGGTTAAACCAGTCATATTAACTTGTAGCTTTGAGAATTTGATGATGCGATTGTGTACCTTTAGAATAACATTGTAGGGTAGGTGTGACAGGCCAGATCTGGGTAGAATATCTGGGCAAGAAACAATTGGTTTAAATGCTAAAGGGTAAAAAGCTGCTATCAAGTAATATTCAGAAACCTAAGAGACAGAGATGATCAAAACATTCTCAAAGGACTCTAAATGGATAAACGTTGATAATTATTAATCAATCAACGAAAGATTAATTAATGAACAAACAAATAATATGGTTATCCCCAATTACTAACATAAAGATATTGTCATGTTTTGGATATGAGCAAACACAGGAACAATAAACGGATAGATCAAATTTTCAAAGTAGAAGAAAACGTCATTAGTCTAGAATATATGGAACACTAGGCTAGCTTATATGATATACCATTTTTGAAAATGCTACAAAGAGATGACATTCTTAGATAAGAATAAATAAATGTACTACAGTTGTGGCCAAATGTTTGGAACATAGGGCTGAAAATTAGAACTTTTATATTAAATGTCCAAAGTTATATTTAATTTGCAATACTCTTATACTTGTTTCAGTCATATGACTGTAGCCATGCTGGAGCAACGCCTTTTAGTTGAGCAAATTGACTCCAGGACTTATTCTTTGTAAGCCTAGTACTTATTCTATTGGTGTCTTTTGCTGAACCGCTAAGTTACGGGGACGTAAACACACCAGTATCAGTTGTCAAGCGATGTTAGTGGGGACAAACACAGACACACAAACACACACGCACATACATATATATGACGGACTTCTTTCAGTTTCTGTCTATCAAATACACTCACAAGGCTTTGGTCGGCTCGAGGCTATAGTAGAAGACACTTGCCCAATGTGCTACGCAGTGGGACTGAACCTGGAACCATGTGGTTGGTAATAATATATTATTACTTGGCCAAAATTTTGGAACATAGGTCTGCAAATTATTAGGTAAGTATATCTCCATATTGTATATATTTGAATTAAATTGTACTTGGGCATAACAATTTTAAGTTTTAGAAAATTGTTCCAAACTTTTGGCCACAAATGTATATTTGATGGCCTAATAAGGTACACTAATTTATAAAAACCCCAGTTTTAGAAGGCCCCCTTTCTTGGTTCACCACATGCTAGTAGCCAAAGCCCTGACATTCAGTGTATAAGATGCAGGCTGATTTTCTGAGAGGGTTTTTTTAGTGGAGAAGAAGGGGAATGCACCATAAAAGCTACAATTAAATATATGGTGTATCACAGTCTCCAACGAAGAAAAGACATCTGTCTGTACCACATGTGCTGGACTCCCATGGGGTGTTACATAAGATAAGTGCAAATAAATGGGTTTTAAAAGAAGTTTAAAACATTTACATGAATCAAGTATCAGTTATTCATTCATTCGTTTGTTCATTCACACACACATACCTACCTAACTACCTACATAATTATCTACCTATTAACCTAACTTCTTACACATATTCATGCATAGATACACAGTAGGAATGTAGCTCTTTTTCTGTCTATGTCTGGTGCTTACAAACTCTAACATCGTTATATGAGATGTGAGGAGTATTTCAGGACACTTAATTATCAGTATATTATATTTTACAAACTAATTAAAAGATTTTTTGTCACTTTCAGATCCCCCATGGCAGATAAAATGCTAACACAAGAAATGAAAAGACATGCAGTCATTGTTACCATATGTGCAAGCACACAGTAATTCAGAAATTGCCAACTTTCTAAATGTCGCAAGATCTCTGGAAATCTCTGGTGGGAATATTTCAACTGTATCAAAAAGAAGAACAAACATTCTAAGCGTTCAGATACTATAAGGACACCTCAATTTATCCAACAGCTTCAAAACATTTTTGATGATGATGACACCAAAAAATCAATGAGGGCCATCACCAAAGAACTTCACAGACCAAATCACAGGATTCTGCTGAAGACTTTCTCCACTGACAAGTACTCAGTACATTTAGGTAATACTTCTAAAAGAAAGAGAGCGTCAATAGTACTTCTCATTGGTAGAAAACCAAACCACATTTCATCTAACCTAATTCTTTTCCTAATTCCTTAGCTTTACACACACACAAAGACCCCACTTCGGTCATGAATGACCATGGGACTGCACCTACAAAGTTACCCTCTCAGGCACAAGTCCGTGCAAGGTTGTTTATGGAAGACCAGCAGTCACCCATGCATCCCAGCCTCCCCTCTCCATGCCATTATACACACAGAGAGTAACGGGTAAAGACCCTTTTCAGTCATGAATGACCATGGGATTGCACATAGAAAGTTCCCCTCCGAGGCACAGGTCCAGGCAAGGTTGTTTATGGAAGACTACCAGTCGCCCATGCATCCCAGCCTCCCCTCTTCACGCCAACGATGTTATCCAAGTGAAAGGCAAAGGCTGATACAGCTTGACACCCGTGACGTAGCAACTCACTTCTACAGCTGAGTGAACTGGAGCAACGTGAAATAAAGTGTCTTGCTCAAGAACACAACACACAGCCTCATCTGGGAATCGAACTAACAACATCATCATTGTAACCCCAACACTCTAACCACTGAGCCATGCACCTTCACTTTACATGTATATACACAGAGTGACCAAGTCACAAAGGAGTCTAAAACTTTGATAAATTTGTTGCAGTTACCTTATTTTATTTGTACCAAACACAATGTGATTTTCCATGCTTAACATACCTATATTTCCTATATACACACTGTATATGGTGCTAAGGTACTGTAAATTTAAAATAAAATATAAATGAATTACCAACACTTTTGTAACTTTTGGGCCACCCTGTGTGTGTATATATATATATATATATTATCATCATCATCATCATCGTTTAATGTCCACTTTCCATGCTAGCATGGGTTGGACGGTTTGACTGAGGACTTGTGAGCCAGACAGCTGCACCAGGCTCCAATCTGATTTGGCAGAGTTTCTACAGCTGGATGCCCTTCCTAATGCCAACCACTCTGAGAGTGTGGTGGGTGCTTTTACATGCCACCAGCATGAGGGGCAGTCAGGCAGTTCTGGCAACAGCCATGCTCAAATGGTGTTTTTATGTGCCACCTGCACAGGAGCCAGTCCAGCAGCACTGGCAATGCCCTCGCTCGAATGCTGTATTTCATGTACCACCAGCAGAAGTGCCAGGAAGGTGACGCTGGTAACGATCACACTCGAATGGTGCTTTTTAGGTGTTACCGGCACGGGGGCCAGTCAGCAGCCCTGGCAATGATCATGCTCAGATGATGCTCTTAGTGCTCTGCTAGCACGGATGCCTTTCATGTGGTGCTGTCATCGAATTTGATTTCGATTTCATTATATATGTGGCTGTGTGGTAAGTAGCTTGCTTACCAACCACACGATTCTGGGTTCAGTCCCACTGTGTAGCACCTTGGGCAAGTGTCTTCTACTATTGCCTCAGGCCAACCAAAGCCTTGTGAGTGGATTTGGTAGACAGAAACTGAAAGAAGCCCGTCGTATATATGTATATATATATATATATATATATATATGTATATGTGTGTGTCTGTGTGTTTGTGTGTTTATGTTTGCCCCCCCCCCCCAACATCGCTTGACAACCGATGGTGGTGTGTTTTCGAGAGAATAAGTACTAGGCTTACAAAGAATAAGTCATGGGGGTCGATTTGCTTGACTAAAGGCGGTGCTCCAGCATGGCCACAGTCAAAATGACTGAAACAAGTAAAAGAGTAAAGAGTAATTATATATATAAGACGTAATTAAGATTCAGTTGAATTAGGTACTTAAGTTGAGGCACCAAGTCAGTCCAGTATTGCCCTCATAGCAGCCTAGAGTTAGTTGAATAAAAAGCAAATAAGTAACAAGGATGTCCAAGTATCAATGCATTATGGTCATTTCAAATTGATGTAATACTTGCATTGGAACGAAATGCACTAATAACTGGACATCTTTGCTACTTATTTGCTATATATATATATATATATATATATATATATATATATATATATATATATATATATATATATATATATATATACTTTTATTATTCAGCTCATTTCAATTAATGAACTGCAGCCATACTGGAGCACTGCTTTGACATGCCAAATCAGGCTGGAGTCTAGTGCAGCTCCCCAGCCTGCCAGCTCTGGTCAAACTGTCCAACCCATGCCAGCAAGGACAACAGATGTTAAATGATGATGATGATGATGACGATGATATCTCAGCCTCAGTACTAATTCTAATTTTCTTAAGTCTGGTACTTATCTTATTGATATATATATATTAAGTGAACTGCTAATTTGCTGGACATAAATTCACAAATATAAACTCAGACTTGGACACACAGACACCCAAACACATAGACCGTCCTCCTTCCTCACCCGACCCCACATATATCATCACTTAGTGCTTAACAAAGCTGTTAATTAACAGTACAACCTTGAAACCACACCTATCAAAACTAGATTCTAAGAATAATCACTTCTTGAAAGAAGCCAGTTGAATAATCTGTCTTCAGATCTAATTGTTAATTACAAAACCATTGACTAACTAACTAGTAGATTGTCATAATTCCAGTTTCAATCTTTTCATCTTCAGAAACCAATTCTTCAAAGAAATCAATAGTCAATAAGTCAATAACGAAATTCTTAACTACCAAATATTCTAGTTTGATAAAAATCATCACTTAACAAAATTTCTTTGGAAACCTTTCATTAAAGCTGCTTTAGCAATGTTTTACTACTTTTTGTAAGAAATATATATTTGTCGTTTCCCATTTACAATAAAACAAAGAACCGTAATTTAAAGCTGAGTACTATACATACAGAGCAAAGTACATACTGGTTAATTACAATTAATCATTACATACATACACACGTACATACATACATACATACATACATACATATATACATGCATACATACACATACATGCATACATACACATACATACACACATACATACAAATACACATACATAGATACATACATATGTACATACATACACACAATATGTACATACATACATACATACATACATACATACATATGGCTGGATGGCTGGATAGAGAAATAAATAGATGGATAGATAGGGAAGATAGATAGATAGATAGATAGATAGAGATAGAGAGAGAGAGAGAGAGAGAGAGAGAAACAGACAGACAGATAGATAGACAGATAGACAAACAGAGACATAGATAGATAGATAGATAGATAGACAGACAGACAGACAGACAGACAGACCGACAGACAGACAGACAGACAGACAGACAGACAGACAGACAGACAGACAGACAGACAGACAGATAGATAGATAGATAGATAGATAGTTAGATAGATAGATAGATAGATAGCTAGATAGATAGATAGATAAATAGATAGACAAACAGACTGACCGATAAATAGACAGCTGTATAATTATTTAAAACTGATAAGGTGGTGAGCCGGCAGAATTGTTTTAAAAATTCTGCATCAAAAATAATAAAAATATATACAACAACAACAACAATAACAACAATGGTTTCTAACTCAGGCACAAGTGTAGCAATATTGAGCGGGGAGAGATCAGTTGATACCATCAACACCAGTAAATGACCCTGAAAAAACTGAAAAGCAAAATTGACCATTGTGGGATTTGAATTCAGAAAGCAAATAACCAGAACAAAAATAATGCAAAGAATTTTTTCTGATAATTCTATCAACTAGTGCCATCTTTGTTATAATCATAACGATTTCTGATTTTGAAGGGGAAGCTGGGCTAGGTCGGTTATCTTGACCTTTCAGAACTTGACTGGGTACTTTATTTTATCAACACCAAAACGATAAAAGGCAATGTTGGCCTAGGCAGAATTTGAACACAGAATGTAAAGAGACTGAACAACTATCACAAGGTATTTTTTTTCCAATGCTCTAAAGATTCTGCGAGCTCATCACCTTTCTAATAATAATAATAATAATAATAATAATAATAATAATAATAATAATAACACTTTCAATACAGTAACCATAAGAGCATCACAACAAACCACAGCACATACCCAAGGCACACAGA
>NC_142944.1:18173952-18176452 GCF_046866305.1 Octopus bimaculoides | reverse complement strand
CACAATGTTACATTAAGTTCCTTTTACATTTGGTAACATTCTTGGAATTCAAACTCCCTTTATTCAAACTTCAGGAGTAGATCGTTCACATTTCATTGTTTACACCTGACATATTCTAGTATTAATTAATTAATTCATTTATTAATTTCCAACTTGTGCTGTTGCTTGCTCATTCTGCACTTGATTTGAGATTCGAATAAAGTGTTCACTTGTAAATTATGAGAACATGATTAAATATATGAAGAAGGCACTTGAAGAAGTATGGGCCAATTAAATTAGTATTTAACGATGATCAATTTCTCCTCTCAGGAACACTGGCAAAAAATTATGACATAAGTTTGCATAGGTAGAGTCAACTGAGCTCAACAACAACAGGAACAACAGCATCAACAACAACAAGTAGTAGTAGTAGTAGTAGTATTAGTAGCAGCAGCAGCAGTAGCAGCAGCAGCAGCAGTAGTGGTAGTAGTAGTAGTAGTAGTTGTAGTAGTAGCAGTAGAAGTAGTAGTAGTAGTGGTAGTAGTAGTAGTAGTAGTAGTAGTAGTAGTAGTAGAAGCAGTAGTAGCAGTAGAAGTAGTAGTAGTAGTAGTGCTAGTAGTAGTAGTAGTAGTAGTAGTAGAAGCAGCAGCAGCAGTAGTAGTAGTACAGAGTAGAAAAGATACTGATAGTGATGATGATGATGATGATGATGATGGTGATGATGATGATGGTGATATGATGATCATGGTGAAAATTATGAGCATGGAAAGCAGATGAAAATAATACTAATAATAATCATCATCATCATCATCATCATCAGTAGTAGCAACAGCAGCAGCAGCAGCAGCAACAACAACAACAAATAATAATGAGCCAGTGAAATTGATCTGTGTTCACTCGACCTGGTAGAGATAACAGCCAAAGCTTCCTTGAATCACTATCCCCTGTCATTTTTAAATAAGGAAAGAATGTATTGGAGACAGTAGTCTTAAAAGATGGGATGATCGTGGCTGGAGTGCCTTTGATCATGAGTCAGCTCAATTATAATCGGTCTGAAACCATGCAACAACAACAACAATAATAACCACAATCTTCATTTCTATAAGACTGGAAAATATGGCAGTTTAGCCATCAGCATGAGAGAATCTGACTTCCAAACTGAAGTCCTAAAAAATGAGGAGGGTGAAAGAGGGTTTGTGATGTGCATTTGATCTCATGAAACAGTGCTCAATTTTTGGGTGAAAGAGAACCAGAGCTCTTAAGGCAATGGCAGAAGCAGCTGAGAGCAGTTCCATCCAACTGGATGTGGTCAAGGAGGAATGGAAATGGATTCTCTGAAGACCTGTTGTTTGTGTTTGGCTCTGCCTATAGTTTCTTACTATCTATGTTAAACAATATCAGTTTAGCAATTCTCAAAGTAGGACCTGGTGCACAATAACAACAGCAATGACAAGAACAACAATAACAACGACATTTCAATCCAGAATGGAAAGCAGACGTTAAACGAGGACAATGATGATGATGATTTATTAAACACTTGATTTTCTTTTTTGATGTTTCAAAGAATATGATATCAGTATTGGCCATATTCATAAATTTCAGTGAGAGTTTTTTGTTTTTTTTTGTCAATTGTTTAACATTCTCCGAGGTGCATGTGTCCAGAAAAACGATTTTTTGGAATCATTACATACGAATGGCTTTTTAACACTGAGTTATATACATCTTTTTAACAGCTGGATGCCTTTCTTGAAAAATGACCATCCGACTCACTCATTTCATTCACCCAATTATCTTGTTATTTTAACTCTTACCAAAATACACAGTTGCTTAGCAACAATTAAGTTATAAAACGTACATACAGCCTTCACCACCACCACCACCACAACCACAACCACGTTCCTCCTCCCCCTCCTCAGGATGATGATGATGATGATGATGATGATGATGATGATGATCATCATCATCATCATCATCATGATCATCATCAGCAACAGCAGCAGCAGCAGAATTTTTGTGCCTGCTTTTTCCATCAACCAAATTTCATTCACAAAACACTGATCAACCTGAGGCTATGGAAGACACTTGTCCAGTGAAATTAAACTGGAAACCTTGAGGTTAGAAAGCAAAGTTCTTAGCCACACAGCCATGCCTGCCACCTATATACATACATATATATATATATATACATATATATATATATATATATATATATATATATATATATATTTATATACACACACATATATATACGCATATACTAAATATTTCATTTCACAAAAATACAAGTACACAGCAAAAACAAAGAGAAAGCATAAAAAAAAAGCAACAAAAAAAAGCCCAAACTCTACATTGAGGAACTTATCTCATATAAGCACCGCAAACAAGAGGAAGCAATAGCATTGCTATGAAGACCAGCAAACAATATCCTCAGCACCACTCTCTCTATGTCATGAATTTGGAGAATATCTGGGGGGGGGGGGTTCCACCTTCTCCCCATAAAACCTCAAACTTTTTTTTCTTA
>NC_142944.1:18161452-18171452 GCF_046866305.1 Octopus bimaculoides | reverse complement strand
ACCATAGTCCTCCAGGCAATCACAGAGGAGTTCAAGACAGGTTGCCCCTGGGAGCTCCTCTATGCTGATGACCTTGCCCTAATTGCGGAGTCACTATCAGAACTAGAGGAGAAGTTTCAGGTGTGGAAGCAAGGTCTAGAATTGAAGGGCCTTAGAGTCAACCTAGCTAAAACCAAAATCCTAATAAGTAGGAAGGTAGATAAAACACAAACCCCTTCAGGTAGATGGCCCTGCTCAGTATGTAGAAAAGGAGTAGGTAGTAACTCTATAAGATGTACCCGGTGCAAGCTATGGACACATAAGAGGTGCAGCAACATCAAAGGCAGGTTAACTAGCAAGTTAGTTTTTGTTTGTGGCAGATGTTCAGGTGCAATAAAGACTGCAAACAAACAGGAAACAACTTCTATCTCATTCCAGGGTGAAAAACTAGAGGTAGTCGATAGCTTCCGCTATCTGGGCGACCAAGTTAGTAGTGGGGGTGGGTGCGCTGAAAGTGTAGCTGCTAGAATAAGAATAGCCTGGGCAAAGTTTAGAGAGCTCTTACCCCTGCTGGCGACAAAGGGACTCTCACTCAGAGTAAAAGGCAGACTGTATGACGCATGCGTACGAACAACCATGCTACATGGCAGTGAAACATGGGCTGTAACTGCTGAGGACATACGTAAGCTCGCAAGGAATGAAGCCAGTATGCTCCGTTGGATGTGTAATGTCAATGTGAATACCCGTCAGAGTGTAAGTATCTTGAGAGAAAAGCTGAACATTAGAAGCATCAGTTGTGGCGTGCAAGAGAGACGATTGCGCTGGTATGGACATGTGGTGAGAATGGAGGAGGATAGCTGCGTGAAAAAGTGCCACACCCTAACAGTTGAGGGAACCCGTGGAAGAGGTAGGCCCAGGAAGACCTGGGCTGAGGTGGTGAGGCAAGACCTTCGTACATTGGGCCTCACCGAGGCGATGACTACGGACCGAGACCTTTGGAAATGGGCTGTGCGTGAGAAGACCCGGCAAGCCAAGTAAGATCGTTGCCAGTGCCCCTGGACTGGTTCTTGTGCGGGTGGCACATGAGATGCACCATTTTGAGCGTGGCCGTTGCCAGTACCGCCTGACTGGCTCCTGTAGGATTTTCGAGCGAGATCGTTGCCAGTGCCCCTGGACTGGCTTGTGCGGGTGGCACATAAAAGACACCATTTCGAGCGTGGCCGTTTTCGTGCGGGTGACACGTAAAAGCACCCACTACACTCTCTGAGTGGTTGGCGTTAGGAAGGGCATCCAGCTGTAGAAACTCTGCCAAATCAGACTGGAGCCTGGTGTTGCCATCCGGTTTCACCAGTCCTCAGTCAAATCGTCCAACCCATGCTAGCATGGAAAGCGGACGTTAAACGATGATGATATATATATATGTGGCACGTAAAGTACACCATTTTGAGCATGGCCGTTGCCAGTACCGTGTGACTGGCCCTCTTGCTAGTGGCATGTAAAAAGCACCCACTGCACTCTCGGAGTGGTTGGCGTTAAGCATTGCTTTTCATCCTTTTGGGGTTGATGAAATGAGTACCAGTTTACTGCTGCAGTTGATGTAATCAACTAGCACCTTCCCCCAAATTTCAGGCCTTGTACCTATAGTAGAAAGGATAATTATTATTATTATTATTATTATTATTATCATTATTATCATTATTATTATCGAGTGAGAGCACAGTGCATGCCATCAAAGTGACACTGAGGTAAAACATAAGAAGCCCATATACCCATAATGACTACCCGTCTGATAAGGGTACACCAGGCACATACATCACAACCATATGCGCACGACATGGTGATCTCATATCAAGATAAACAGTGTATGACCTTGCAGGTGGGGCCCAGTTAGAATTTTTTCAGGTCGAGTAGCCCATCCCGCTCAAAAGGTCCCTGAATAAGGGTTGTTTAAGGATGTTGAATGACACACCCATGTTTCCAGAGGTGAATTATTCAAACCCCAAAGAATTCCTCTCAGCATATGGCTATGATGCTCCCCCACTACTTCTGCTCATGATCAGAGATGCACATATCGTCAGCCACCAAGGGACATGCTCAACTGGTTAAGGTCAAACAACTGACAAGCAAATCTGTGGTATTGAGCAGAATATTTGATGTAGCCCATCTTTTTATACCAAGACAAAACAATGTACATGATAACACTTCCAATCAATTAAGATCAGAAGCCATGAGAGCCACTGCCTGGTACTGCATTATTATTATTATTATTATCATAAAAGTAAAAAGAATTATTGTTGTTGCTGTTGTTATAAAAAACGATAATGACAGTGATGATGATGATAATGATAATGATGACGCCCACGACAATGTAGGCAATGATGGTAATATGATTGTGTCGGTGATGGTGGTGGTGGTGGTGGTGGTGGTAGAAGCTGGGGGCTTGGGGGTTACTGTTATTGTTGGAAGTGGGGGTAGATTGATGGTAGTGGTAGTGATTATGATGGTAAAGGCAGAAGTGGTGGTGGTGATGTTAGTGTTGGAGGTGTAGGTGGTAATGTCATTGTTTTTTTTTATAGTTATTGTTGGAAGTGGGGGGTGGATCAATGGTGGTGGTAGTGATTATGATGGTAAAGGCGGCAGTGGTGGTAGTGATGGTGGTGGTGGCAGTGGTGGTAGTGATCTTTGAAGGATAGTAGTGATGGATATGATGATGACATCAATCAGTGATCGTGATGTTGTTATCAGCAATGATGAGTGCCGATACCAAATGTGACCATTGTTTGTAATACATACTATGTGACAGATTATCATTTATTATGACAATGATATGTAGGAAGAAACCATATATACTAAATGCCGAAATAGTAACAGGAAATAACAAGTCAAACTGTTATTTATTTTATATTATTTTCTTAAATTTCATTTTGAAACACACGAAAACAAAAAAAACAAGAAATTAGAAAAGAAAGAAAGAAAAAAGAAATGGCTTCCCCATTTCTTTTTCCTCATCCTCCTTAGAGCTAATAACATTGGTCCTGCCTAAACTTAAGAAACCTTGAGAATGGATGTGTGTGTGTGTGTGTGTGTGTGTAATGAGTTGGGTAGAAAGAAGGGTATGCATGTGTGAGGGTAGATAATGAAAGAGAAATGTGTCAGCGAGTGAAAGAAGTTATAGATAAGACAAACAGTCATGAGATAATAGAGGGATGGATGGGTGGGTGGTCTGTGGAAATATATGAGGTGAGTTAGTAAATTGTTCTCTGTAACGAATAAAAAAAACAAAAATTCAAAAAAAATTCTTCTTAAGTGAACCAGTTAGTTGTTTGTCATTTTACACCAGCTGCTCCGATAATATTAATGCACATTCTTACACTGTAAGATATAAAGACAATTGTTCTTATGAATCGGCGACCTACTCTGTGAATGCATTATTATATCACTGAGTGAATGCAGTGAGCTGGCGGAATTGTTAGAATGCCAGGCAAAAAACACTTACTGGCATTTTGGCATTTCGTCTGTCTTTATGCTCCGAGTTCAAATTCTATCAAAGTCGACATTGTCTGTCATTCTTCTGGAGTCAACAATAAAATAGGTACCAATTGAACATTAGTGGGTGGATATGATCAACTTAGCTCCTCCTCTGAAATTGCTGGCCTTGTGCCAAAATTGAAGACCATAATTATTCTTTTGTTGTTTTATTTGTTTCAGCCATGCTGGAGCACCACCTTAAGGGGGTTTTAGTCGAACAAATCGACTCCAAGACTTATTTTTTGTAAGCCTACTGCTTATTCTATTGGTCTCTTTTGCCGAACTGCTAAGTTACGGGGACATAAACGCACCAACATCGGTTGTCAAGCGATGGGTGGGGGGAGGGACAAACACAGACACAACACAAATATATACATATATATGTAATATTATAAATAATATATATATATGCATATATGGGTACAGGACATCAACAACTGTGTAAACAATATGAAGTATGTAAACAAACAAGTTAAATATGCAAACGAGAGAAAACTATTTTCCTCTTGTTCTGGTCTAACAACCCCCACCTCATGTTTGTTTTTGTTTGGTTTCCTTGTATGTCTCCACTGTCCTGCTTTTGTTCCCAGCTTTGACCTTCCATAAATCCAAAATTTTATTTTGGAATTTATGGGGGCAACTGTCTTTGAAGACTCATATTGTCATTGAATGCTCAAAATGAGGAGTAGATAGACAGCCGACAACTGATGAAGGGTCCTTTCTCTGTGTTACTTGTCTTATTTTCAATTTTTTCTCTCGTTGTTTGCATATTTAACTTGTTTGTTTTAATACTTCATGTTGTATACTCAGTTGGTGATGTCCTGTATACATATATGCATATATATATATATATATATATATATATATATATATATATAAATGACCTTTATTTATATATATATATATATATATATGTATATATATATAATGACCTTTTTAATAAACATAACTTTTATACTCATGATAATGTCTTCTTAGGTAATAATAAGAATAATTGGTATTATGATAATAAATTGCCTAAACATAAACTTAATTTTAATGGAAACAATTTTAAATATTATTTTAATTTTTTTAATGATAATAATAAATTCAATAATACCAATAATAAATTCAATAATATCTATAATAAGAACAAACTCTGGCTAATTATTCCATATGGCGTTCAAGTTAAAACTAACATTATTAATGAAGTTTTAAAAGTTATTGATTTATTCCTTAGAGATAATAAAAAATATCATTATATTTTTTCTAAAAATAATTTTGGTGTAGGTTATTCTACTACTAATAATGTTGCTAATATTATCTCTTCTTTTAATAAATTTAAGTTAAATAAGTATTATAAATTTAAATTTAATAATTATTCTAATATTAATTTTAATAATAATAATGTTGACCAGGATATAGTTAATTGTACATGTTTAGATAAAACTAAATGTAATTTTAATAATAAATGTAATTTGAAAGATGTAGTGTATAAATGTATACTCTTTTACTCTTTTACTTGTTTCAGTCTTTTGACTGTGGCCATGCTGGAGCACCGCCTTTTTAGTCGAGCAAATCGACCCCAGGACTTATTCTTTAGAAGCCTAGTACTTATTCTATCGGTCTCTTTTTGCCGAACCGCTAAGTTACGGGGACATAGACACACCAGCATCGGTTGTCAAGCGATGTTGGGGGGACAAACAAACACACAAACACATACACACATACATATATATATACATATATATGACGGGCTTCTTTCAGTTTCCGTCTACCAAATCCACTCACAAGGCTTTGGTCGGCCCGAGGCTATAGTAGAAGACACTTGCCCAAGATGCCACGCAGTGGGACTGAACCCGGGACCATGTGGTTGGTAAGCAAGCTACTTACCACACAGCCACTCCTACGCCTTATATAGTGAAATTATATAGTGAAATTATTGAATGAAAATAAACATAATGGTTATAATTTAAATAAGATTTATATAGGATCGACTTCTAATAAAATTAAATTAAGAGTAGCTCAACATATGCACTCATTTAAGAATAGAAATTTGATTAATTCTACTGGCCTCAGTAAATATATTTGGGAACTTAAACCTAAAAATATTAACTATATTTTAAAATGGGAGATAGTTTGTAAAGCTAAATCCTATCATATAGGTAATAACTTTTGTAATTTATGTAATAATGAATTTAAAGAGATATTATTTCATAAAGATAATAATTTACTTAATTCTTTTGATGAACGAAAAATAAAATGTAGACATAAACTACTTTATTTATATAAAAACTTTAGCTAATGATTTCTTATTTATTTTTTTTATATGGGTATGTGTATATGCATGAGTATATGTGTATATATATGAGTGTGTGTGTTTTAGTCTATATGCGTTAGTATGTATGTATATTTTTAGGTGTATGTATATATGTTTACGTATGTATTTATATAGGTTTAAGGATATATATGTGTTTGTGTTTATATATGTTTGTGTATGTTGAGTGTATATTTGTATTTACATGTATGTATAAAGATATGTATTTGTGAATATAGATGTATATTTATATATATTGTGTGTGTGAGTGAGTGTGTGAGTGTAGTTTTGTTTTATAATATTCCTTATTTATATATTTATTTGTGTGAATTCTTATTTGTGTGTATATATATTTTTTTATATATATATAATTATGAGTATTTTTGTGTATATGTATGTATATGTATATTTATGTATGTACTTATGTAAATGTGTATATATATATGTATATATATGGGTATAAGTATATATGTGAGTGTGTGTAATTTGTCTATATAAATTAGTAAGTATATATATATAAGTGTATGTATATATATTTATGTATATATATATATATATATGTATATGTATATACATGTTTTTTCTGTGTATATATGTGTGTATATTTTATGTGTTTATATGTTTTTCTAAGTGAGTATTAGTGTATATTTATGTATTCCTTTATATATATATATATTTATGTATGTATATGAGTTTGTTTCTGTGTGTGGTGTATTGTGTATATATATGTATGTGCATTTGAGTATACACATATGTATTTTTTTTTAATTAAAAAAAAAAATTTTTTTTTTGTATAAGCTAAAGTATACATATGCGTGTGTATATTTTATATTTTATATTTTTATATATATGTATATATGTATGTATATGTGTATCTATATAATATGTATATTTGAGAGTATGGGAGGGTGAGTGTGAGTGTGTATTTATATATACTATTGTTTATTTATTATATGTGTGTATGAGTGTATTTGTATTTATATGTATGTTTAGGTAGGTACATGTGTGTATGTGTAGATATATATTTATGTATATATATATATATATATATATATATATATATATATATATATATATATATATATATATATATATATATATATATATATATGGAAGTGTGTATGTTTCGGTCTATATGTGTTATTATGTATGTATATATATGTGTGTATTTATGTATATATGTGTATGTATGTATTTATTTATGTATATGCTTATATTAGTGTTTATGTGTATATATGTGTGTATGTTGTGTGTATATACGTATATTATTTTGTATATTCGTATGTATATATGTTTATATGTTTTATATATAAGTATGTATATTTGTATATGTATGTAAGTGTATATATATATATATATATATATATATATATATATATATATATGTATGTATAAGGGCGTGTGTTGGGGTATTTATTTATAATTTTTCCTATTTAATTATTCTAGTAGTTATATTTTATTTTTATTGGTAGGTTAATATTTTAGGAAGTTTAAGGTTTTATATTACAATGACACTATGATTTTTATAAGACTAAATCAATAGTACTATTTTAGCCTATTTCATAATATTATTTAATTTACGACTATTAGTATTACTATTAATTTATTATATATTAGAATTTAAAATTTATTAATATGTTTTATAAGATAACTATAGTTTTTTGTTCTTTTTATGTTGTTAGTTATATAAATTTTAAATTTTTCATTCATTTTTTAAAGTATTATTATTTCATTCATGTTTTCGTATTCTATTCTCTATTTTAACGTAGTATTTTCGCGCGACCTCTTGTTTAAAACGCTATAGCTATTAGATAACGTCTTAGTTTCAGTTTGAACTACGGAAAAATATGGATAAGTACTGTTTTTACTTTGCTAAAGATTTTCTAATATTTGAAAATAATATGTATTCTTGTTTTTTATATTATTCATTTGGTTCTTTATAGATTATTTTTAATAGATAACTTATTTAACACTAAATTATTTAGAAGTTATAGTTTCATTTCAACATAATATTAGAACTTCGATTTGAATAGTGTTGATATATTTTCAATTATTTTTGATTAATAATATTTGATTAATAATTAGTCTTTATTGTTTATAATATCGTTAATGGTTTTTTTTAATTAAAACTTTGTATATATATATAAAGTTTAATCTTTTATTCTTAATTTTTTCTTTCCTAATTTTTTCATTCATAATTTTTTCATTCATAATTTTTTCATTCATATTTTTATTCTTACGTTTGTAGAAATAAATATTCTTGTATTTTTCTATTATTCAATTGATTTTTAATTATAATTAAATAAACGTCTTTAGCTTTAAATAGTATAGCTTTAACTATTACACCGGTTAAATATGTACTAATTTTATCTTCCTTATTATTCTAAACTTAAACTTCGTTCAAATTGTATTTAAAACAAAGATAATTTAAAACAATGATAATTTATGTAAGCTGTTTTTTGTATATAATATACATGTTATTATAATGGGTGAAGGGAGGATTATTGAATGGTTATTATCTTGATATTTTGATATTTTTAATAATTTTTCTATCTTTATAAAATAAGTATTTCATATTAATTCATTTGGTACTTATTGTTGGTTGAGATATATATATCTAATTTTTGTTCTACTTACGATCTGACGATTAGAATTTATTTTCAATAATTTCAATTGATTTTAATCGATTTAAATTTCCTTTCTATTTGAAAATTAGTTATGAAACACGTGTAATCTTTTTATTATATTTATCTTATGATATTTACTTTGCTTTATATTATACTCATTTATTGTGTTTTTAATTATTAATTTTTCTATATGTGATAGTGGATTTCCATTGATGAGTTCTTGAAACTTGGTTATTTTCCCTAAAACTATATATTTTATACATATTTTATCTATAAAGCTCAATTTAATTTTAATTTTTTATAAATTGATTTTAATTGAGTTTTCAGTTGTAATTTTGGACTTTGTCCCTAATATTATTATTATTATTATATATATATATATATATATATATATATATATATATATATATATAGTGTTGTATTTGGGGATGGTCATGTTGCCAGTTTAGCCAATAAAAACACACGCATTATATATTTGGTGTTAATTTGCTTCAGCTTTATATTACATTAATCGTATTTCGGCCAGAGTTCTTTCGTCACACTTCTGTGACCTCATCAGTGGTCCTTTGCTTTCTTTCTTATTTGTGTGTCTTTCCTTACTAATGATCAGCCATTTTGTATTTTGTATTCCTATTATATGTGTCTATATTTGCGCATACGTATCCCCCTATGTGTGTCTATGTTTAGTAAGTGCGTGCGTGTGTGTATGGGGAGTGCCTATATTATCTGTATCCTCTGTTTATACACGGTCGTTTAATTTGTTTTTATTTATTTGTTCATGTGTTTATACCTACTTATTATTTTTTTTATTCTTTCTTTTTTTTTGTTTGTATTTAATTTTATTTTATTTTGTTAACGTATATAGTTATTTAATTTTATTTGTTTATCTGTGTATTGTATTATATTTTGTTCATATTGTTATCAGTTTATGGGGATCTTATTCTGTCATATGTTGTGGTGTGTTGGGGGTGTGTGCTAGTGTTCCATTCCAAGTTAGGTTTATCTTCTATTATGTGTGTAGCTTTTGTAATTTGTCTAAGCCTTGCGTCTGTTCTGTGAGGACAAGATTTTAACTTCTATGTTGTTGAGTGAGCCTCCGTGTTCCTGCTCGGCGTGTTGGTACAGAACTGATGAGCTCTTCCCTTCCTTAAGTTCTCTCCAATGTTCATTTACTTGCTCTCCTATGCTCTGTGCCATTTCCTCTACGTATGTCGTTGTCTTGTTACTGCATCATCTCTCTGTACATCTTATACTATAGACTACATTTCTGGCTTTACAGTTTGTTTGTGGGATAAATCTACATACAGTACAGTTCCTATCAGTACAGGGGGTTCTACTAAATGGGTATGTTCTACCGATAAGGGATTTGATAGGGTTGCCTGGCCTTTCAACAACCTTAATCCTTAGCTTAAGTTTGTCTAGGGCCCTTCTAAAGCGGTACACCAGTTCACCTCTAGGGGTGGTGTCGACGAACATGACGCTCTGGTATTTGTGGCTATCATACCATGAGTTGGCTTTCCCTATTTTCTTCTTAATCCTCTCAATGGTGTTCCATGATTTGCTCCTATAA
>NC_142944.1:18153952-18156452 GCF_046866305.1 Octopus bimaculoides | reverse complement strand
AAAAAAATGCACTGCGAAATGTTTGTTCCAACAAAACCTTCTAAGTGATGTTCCAGCATGGCTGCAGTCCAATGAGTGAAACAAGTAAAAGAAGAAAGGAATAAAATATATCTAGTAATGGCTTTCGTTAATAATCGACAGAAGTTACTCAAGGTGACTTAAGGGCCAAGCGTTTTGTGCAGTGGCACTTATCAACAATCCCCTCAGCCCTCAAGTCATTTTGTAACTACTGCTGATTATTCAATAAAATCATACACACACACACACACATACATACATACACACACATATGTGTGTGTGATGTCTGTGTGTTTGTGTGTATGTATATGTAATATTTTATATAGATATATATTAATATGTATCATCATCATCATCATCATTGTTTAACATCTGTTTTCCATGCTGGCATGAGCTGGACAGTTTGACTGAGGTCTGGAGAGCCATCAGCTGCACCAGGCTCCAATCTGATCTGGCAAAGTTTCAACAGCTGGATGCCCTTCTTAATGCCAACCACTCCGAGAGTGTAGTGGCTGCTTTTTACGTGCCACTGGCACAGGAGCCAGTCAGGAGGGCCTGGCAATGATCACGTTTGGTTGGTGCTTTTTACATGCCACCAGGAGCCTGTCGGGGGTACCGGCCCCAGCTACGATATTGGTTTTACTTAACTCAACAGGTCTTCTCAAGCATATCATATTACCCAGTGCATCAGGGCTATTCTTAACAGGGCCAAACATGCATGGCTGCGATCTCACTTTAGTTGCTGGGTCTTCTCAATCACAGCATATCTCCAAAGGTCCTGGTCTCCTGTCATTGCCTCTGTGAGGCCCAATGTTGATGACCTTCAAAAAAAGGTCCAGATCAACTTGCAACTGTTCTTTCAGTTCTCGACACACATTCAGTTGTGACGGCTTTTGAGCTTCTGTGAGCAAGTGAGGCAGAAATTTTGCTTTTCATTTGCGATTCCTTACTCATGGCAGGAGTTCTAGAACACACCAGTCATATTAACAAGTTTATCAACTTGTTAATATTCAGTGATGATCCTCCAAGATCAGTTCATGAATTTTCATGATGTTTTCCCTCATTCAAGAGGTCAATGGTTGTCCTGAACATGGTTGCTCTTCAAGCAACAAGTAACCGTTCCTAAAGCATGGAAGCCACTCATAAACTTGTGTTCTACTGATGGTAGCATCCTTGTAAGCTGTTTGAAGCATGGCATCTGTTTTGGCCACCATTTTTCCCAGCAGAAAACAAAATTTCATGCAAGCACACTGTTCGTTCATTTCAGCCATTGCAAAAGTTGACAAACAGGAGAGAAACACTGCAAAACAAAGACAAACCACGTGACAGTACAACTTCACCCAACGGTGCCAGTCGGCAGACTGATGCCTGAGGGTTGCATCAAGTGGCTTCTAGTGATGGAAGACTGAACTACAATGGGGTTGTCCCACAGAGAATGTTTCTGGTTAATTTGGGGTAATAAAAAAGAGAGACGACACAAGAAAATCAAATGTGTGTGTGTGTGTGTGTGTGTGTGTGTGTGTGTGTGTGTGAGTGTGTGTCTGTTTGTTCCCCACCCCCACATAACAACCAGTGTTGGTGTGTTTATGTCCCCCATAACTTAGCAGTTCGGCAAAAGAGCCAAACTGCTAAGTTTTTTTAAAGTATCAAACTTTAAAAAAAAAGTACTGGGGTCAATGCATTCAACTAAAAATTCTTCAAGGTGGTGCCCCAGCATGGCCTCAGTTTAATGATTGAAACAAGCAAAAAAAACAAAAGAGAAACATAGCATATTTGGAACTGTATTATCCAATGAATTCTTCCTTTTTACAGATGGTAGAGTGAGATTTGGCTGCTATTTCTAGAATTAAGCAATCACTTTGAGGTTCGATTGTAGACTTCCTTCACCAACAGAGTCATTGCAGCTGTTTAGCCCAAAGTCTGCCACACCCAGGCAAATTTATGATCAAAATTATTGTGGCCGTGACTATCATGAGTTTTATCCGGGTGCAATGTATCTTGAACAATTTTATCTATGTCTTTCGTTTATTAAAGGCAGCAAGGCCATGAGAGAGATTTGGCTACAATTTCTAGCAAGTGGAATGATCCTACAGAGGCTCCTTTTGCTGGCTTCTTTTGCATGGCCATTGGTGATGTGGTTATTTTTCTGTTTGATTGATCATTTAATTATATATTTAATATCAGACTAATTGAAAACAGTTTGGAAAGTCACCAACATTTCTTTTAAAGAAATCTCTGTCGTGTATTCTAAAGAATACACGACAGAGATTTCCAAACATACTTGGCACTGAAGAAACGGTGGCATCAACAACTTTTCAAATAGCATATCAGTAACCAATATTGCTGCAATGCCTTTCATAAACACATCAAAACGATGGGATCTTTCATTGAAAATATATATCTAAATGTAACCTTACAAAAAACCTTGAATAAAAACCAGCAATTGATGTCAAAGAGCAGATGCCAAAACAATTTCCTCCTT
>NC_142944.1:18141452-18146452 GCF_046866305.1 Octopus bimaculoides | reverse complement strand
ACAGACAAAACCAGAGGGAAAGGAGGAGATTTGGGTTTCAGAGGAGTTCAACGAGTACAAACATTTAAGCATTGCATTTGGAGGTGGGGAGGGGTGAACCTTTCGATACTTGATCTGTTTGATCATAGGTCTGCTCAATCTGGACTGACCTAGTGCTAAACAACTACATCTGCAACAACCTTCACCCATCAATATGTGTGTGTGTGTGTGTGTGTGTGTGTGTGTGTCTGTGTTTTGGCATGTGTGTCCATATACATGCATACATATGTACATACATGTGTACATACATATGTACATATATATATGTATATATATGTGTGTGTGTGTGTGTGTGTGTGTGTGTGTGTGTGTGTGTGTGTGTGTAAATATTTAAAACAGTTTGATTCAGATCCATGCAACTTTTAAGTTTTGTGAGCTTCTAGCGGAAACCTGTCTCTTTCAAGCTTACGCTATGAAATGGAGAACCGGAAAGCGATGGGTTTCTGCTAGAAGCTCACAAATCTGAAAGTCACATGGAGCCAAATCAAACTCACTTGTATTAGTATACATTTATATAAGTATACATATATATATATATACATATACATATGCATATATATATATGTGTGTGTATATATATATACTCATCTGCTCATATGGATATATATATTTATATATATATATATATATATATATATATATATATATATATATATATATATATATATATATATATATATATATATATATATATATGTATATGTATATATATGCAGGCAATATCTGCAACGTTCAATTGCATGATATCAAATGTCAAAGTCATAGGAAAATGTGATATCTCCAATATCAAAAGCATGCTGCTGAGAATTCAGTGCAGATGGATAGGACATGTCTGAACAAAAAATGACTGCATTCTGAAAATTTGTTTGTATGGCTAACAAGTAGTAGAGGGATACCATGGTAAAGGAAGACCCATCCTTAGATGTAAGGATAAATTGAAGGAATCACTAAAGTCTCTACAGCTCAGGAAAGCCATTGCCTAGATTGATCTTCATGGCGGAAAATGTGTCATGATGCTTCAAAAGAATTTGGTTGGACATATTTGCCCAATCCCAGGAAAATCAGAATCATCATTGTTCCCATTGTGCCTTCATAGCAAAATTCATAGCTGGATTAAAATTACATTCACACATCCATCAAAAATAGATGAAGCTTACTTTTATTTCTAAAACTGCCTTTTTCCTTTTTTTCTCTCTTTTCTTTTTTCTATTTAAATCCTCTCCTTCAAACGCTCATACATTGAAATTGATGGGAGCGACCATCATACACATTTATATATCCTCATTTCCGAGGTGGTAAGAGGCGGACGGTTTTACGAGAGCCAAAGAGCCAGAGGGCTGTGCCAAGCTCCATTGTTTGTACATGGTTGCTACAGCTTGATGCCCTTCCTAATACACCTTTAACAGGATGTATTAGGTGCTATTTTTATAGCACCAGCACCAGTGAGGTCATCAAATACTCACAAGACAAGACAAGACTCCACTCCTCAACTGAGTGAAGCATAGTATTGAAGGATGTAAAAGTATGATAGAGGTGTCTTGCTGAAGGGGTGAATGTATAGCTACCCCAGCTGGAAAGAGAGAGAGAGAGAGAGAGAGACAGAGGAAGGGAGAGACAGACAGACAGACAGACAGAGACAGAGACAGAGAGAGACAGACAGACAGAAATGGTGAGAACATACCCTCAAGGTAGAAGGTGAATATGGGAGGGAAAATATAAGGATAGGGGAACAGAAAAAGTAGTTGGGTTGGGTGCCCTAGAGTGAAAAGAGTGTGATGGGGAATGAAGTAGTTGCAATGAGTATCAGTTTGGGGGAGGAGAAGTGCAGGGAATAAAGAGTGGGTTCAGGGAAGAGGGGAAGTGGAGGAAGAGAAAGAGGAGGTGGAAGAGGAGAAAGAGAAGAAAGAAGACAAGGAAGAGCAGGTGGAGAAAGAGGGGAAGAAGAGAAGAAATAGGAGGAGGAAGAAGAGAAAGGAGAGGAGGAAGAAGAGAAAGGAGAGTACTTCACAGTCATGCATGACCTTAACATAGTTCTCAGGGAGATTCAGGACAACACAGAATGTGATGAGTTTGATTGCTTGAGAGGTTTCCAGTTGATCTAATCAACAGAGCAGCCTACTCATGGAATTAGCATGCAAGTGATTGAGTGCTCCACAGATACATGTACCCCTTAACGTAGTTCTCAGGGAGATTCAGCATGTTACAAGGCAGGGCCCTTTGAAATACAGGTACAACTCATTTTTGCCAGTTGAGTGGACTGGAGCAACATGAAATAAAGTGCCTTGTTCACGGACACAATGTACCCCTGAGAATCGAACTCACAACCTTACAATTATGAGCTGAATACCCCTAACCATTAAGCCATGCACCTTTATTCAGTCATTAGTTCTGGCACTCTGTTAGTTACAACAATGAGGGTTCCAGCTGATCCAATCAACAAAACAGCCTGCTCATGGAATTAACATGCAAGTGGCTGAGTACTCCACAGACATGTGTAACCTTCATGTAGTTTTCAGGGAGATTCAGCTGTGTGACAAGGCTGGCCCTTTTGAATTACAGGTACAACTCATTTTTGCCAGCTGAATGGACTGGACCAATGTGAAATAAAGTGTCTTGCTCAGGGACACAAGACACAAGACACAACACATCACTGGGAATTGAACTCACGACCTTACGACCTTGAGCTAAATACCCTCTTTTACTTGTTTCAGTCATTTGACTGCGGCCATGCTGGAGCACCGCCTTTAGTCGAGCAATTCGACCCCAGGACTTATTCTTTGTAAGCCTAGTACTTATTCTATCAGTCTCTTTTGCCGAACCGCTAAGTTACGGGGGATGTAAACACACCAGCATCGGTTGTGAAGCGATGTTGGGGGGGGGGGACAAACACAGACACACAAACACACACACACACACACACACACACACACACACACACACATATATACGATGGGCTTCTTTCAGTTTCTGTCTACCAAATCCAGTCACAAGGCTTTGGTTGGCCCGAGGCTATAGTAGAAGACACTTGCTCAAGGTGCCAAGCAGTGGGACTGAACCCAGAACCATGTAGTTGGAAAGTAAGCTACTTACCACACAGCCACCGCCTAACCACTAAGTCACACACCTTCGCCACAACAAAAATCTAGGAATTGCCTAAACCCACAATCAGATCTGTGGATTGCAAACAGCAGCAAAGTTCTGTAATTGAATAAAGTCGTGAATGAAAAGCAGGAACAAAGAAGACAGTGAACTTTGTTCACAGTTGTGAATGATTTCGCTGTTGCTTTATTTTCTTCTTTTTTTCTTTCTTTCTTGACTTCTTAGTTTACATTTGCATTTTATACACTGAATCAAAAGCTTTATTTTTTTTTTTAGTTCAATTTATTCACCCACAATACAAGTGAGTGAACAATATGTGGTTCAATTTAGAAAATAAATTAGTTATTAGAAAATTGATTTTTTGTTTTCCTTTCTTTTCCCTTTTTTTTCCTGTGTTTTTTTTCTTCTTTCTCTCCCCCGCCCCTCCCACCCCCACCCGTCTCCATCTTCAAATGTGATATTAGTTTTGTAAGGGGTGTGAAAATTAATCAAACGTTTTTTAAGTTGTGTGGGGCATAAAAGTGTTGGGGGAGAAAATTATTGACATAGACAACGATGTGTCTACGTGCTCAGTGCTCAGTTAAGATGCTAGAAATGACAGCTAAATCTCTCTTAGATTACACCCTTACTGACTTTAACAAGAAAACAAAAAGTGGACTACGTGATTTTAAATATAAACTACACTTTGTCTGGAGAGTAGATAACAAGGTCACAGCTATGAAACCACGGCTGACCTGGGGCTAAAGAAACACAACCTGATACGTGTATGCCACGTACGTTAATTTGTTTCTATATTGATACAATACTATGTTGTAGTGGTGGCCATTTAATTGGATTCCATAGATGATGTTCTTGAGGTGGCACTGGTAGTGGTGGTGGCGATAGTAGTAGTAGTAGTGGTGGTGGTGGCGATAGTAGTAGTAGTAGTAGTGGTGGTGGTGGTGGTGGTTTGATGGGGGTAGGGTGATGGTGGTTGTGATGGTGGTGGTGGTGGTGGAAGTGATAGGTGGTGGTGGTGGTGTTGGTTTGATGGGGGTAGGGTGATGGTGGTTGTGATGGTGGTGGTGGTGGTGGTGGTAGTGGAGGTGGCAGTGGTGGTGGTGTTGGTGGTGGCGGAAATGATAGGTGGAGATGGTGAGGGTGGTTGTGATGGTGGTAGTGGTGGTGGTAGTAGTAGTAGTAGTAGTAGTAGTAGTAGTAGTAGTAGTAGTAAATGTGATCGTGGCCATTGGTTGGTGGTGGTGGTGTAGTAGTACTAGTAGTAACAGCAGTAGCTGTAGTAGTGGAGGGTTTATTATTACAGTTGTTGTTTTTGTTAACGACATTGCTATTGTTGTTGAAATCGCTGCTGCTGCTGCTGCTGCTGCTGCTGCTGCAATTACTGTTGCAATGGCTGTTTGTATAATAAACAAATTCTTTAACAAGTGTAATTAATAATAATAATAATAATAATAATCTTTTCTACTAAATGCATGAAGGCAGCCATTTTGGGGGATGGGATGAGTCGATTACATCGACATCAGTGTTTCACTGGTACTCAATTTATCAACACCAAAAGGATGAAAGGCAAAGTTGACCTCGGTGGAATTTGAACTCAGAACGTAAAGACAGATCAAAATACCGCTAAGCATTTCACCTGGCATGCTAACAATTCTTTCTGCCAGCTCACAGAATAATGATAATAATAGTAATAATAATAATAATAATAATGACCAGCCCAGTTGTCTTTTTGCTTATTTTGTTTATTCAGAATAAACTTTTATTGGCAAACTTACCCATTTCTTGTCATCACTCACTCTAAATCTAATTCATAGTTAATTATTTCTAATTAAGAAAAAAGAAAAACATTATTTTTATTAGTT
>NC_142944.1:18121452-18136452 GCF_046866305.1 Octopus bimaculoides | reverse complement strand
AAATGAAACACCTTTTGTAGTAGAACAAAGGTTTGTGAGTGAAATTTAGTTGACAAAAACCATGTGGGAGCTGATGGAAGAAACCATTCCTCTGCTGGGGTGGTACACTTCATTGTGTTACCTGGTTTAATACCACTCCTTTTGCACTTCAATGAGTACCTTCAAAAATCCCTTTTTGTTAGAAGCGTTCAGACAAGACCTCTTGTCTGAAGATAGCTTCCGCCCAGCAGTCTTGGAGATTCTGAAAAATATCATGGAAACTTCCCTCCCTCTCACCAGTTTCAGAGACCTCAAGAAACAGACCAGTTTAAATGTAAAAGGTTTAATAGGCTTTTGTTTTTAATCTTTCCTCTCTATAGTTGTGTCCACACCTTGTACTGAGATCTAAGTCAATGCCATTTGCTAGAAAGCAAACAAACGACAAGATTAATACACTTGATACCAGCTAACAGGGGTACACCATAAAAACCGGGTATACAATTTCTTGCATTAATTTTAAACATATATGTGTTTTATAAAAACAATGGTCAATTTTTCTACATAATGTTTAAAACAGCCTGACTCACTTCCCACACGTGCACACAGTCATTCACACACACACACACACATATACAAACACTTACATGTGCACATATATGTGCATTATTATTATTATTATTATTATTATTATTATTATTATTATTATTATTATTATTATTATGCCTGTACTGAAACAAAGTATATAAGATAGATATACATTGAAACATGAACAGTCAGTAGAGGTATATGTTCCTTGTGTCCTACTAATACATTTATTCACAATTTCTATGCATTTCACATTGTTTACATTAATTACAAACATGGTGTCCTGGCTCAGAAAATAACATCACAGATGACAAATCCACCAGTTTAATCAAGAATATGAATAAGGTTGTTGTTTTAAGTGTTTGCTACAATGATACAGCACATTCCTATAGTTACACGTATTATTAGCACAGCGACACATATTAATCATTAATTAAAAATATAATAATAATAATAATAATAATAATAATAATAATAATAATAATAATAATAATAATCCTTTCTACTAAAGGCACAAGGCCTGAAATTTTGGGGGAGGGGACAAGTTGATTACACTGACCCCAGTGTTTCACTGGTGCTTAATTTATCAACCTCAAAGTCAATCCCGGCTGGATTTGAACTCAGAACATAGCAATGGGCGAAATACCAGTAAGCATTTCGCCCAGTGAGCTAACGATTCTGCCAGTTCGCTGCCTTAGAATATTATTATTATTATAATAATAATAATAATAATAATAATAATAATAATAATAATAATCCTTTCTACTAAAAGTACAAGGCCTGAAATTTGGTGAGAGGGGTCTAGTTGATTATATCAACCCCAGTGTTTCACTGGTATTTAATTTTTTTTACCCCGAAAGGATGTTAGGCAAAGTCAACCTCAGTGGAATTTTAACTAATAATAATGATTTTTTTTTTATTGGCCACAAGGGCCCAGGACATGCAGGATAATATTGAAGGACAAGTTACAGCATGCAAAAAAAAAACCCAACAAAACAAAAATTACAAAAAACACGTGGGGGTTAACATCGATCAAGGGGAGATAATACCACATTAAAGGATATGAGAGGGTATATAATAGAAAGTAGAGAAATAAATAAACAAATAACTAAATAAATGGAATCCCCAAAAGTGGGGCAGTCCACTTAGGACAGATTATTCTACCATCTCCAAGGCATGAGAAAATATCCTCTTCCAATTTCTTTCCTCCTGCTTAGAAGGAATAGACCCATTCAGTCTCACTAGTCTTGTGATAATAATAATAATAATAATAATAATAATAATAATAATAATAATAATAACAATAATAATAATAAGTGAATTACATTTTTCAACTTGGGGCATTTGAGTTTTGTAAGAGATTTGTTAGGCCTACGGCACCAAAGATTTTGCCATTTTTGACATTTTGGAGTGTCGAGTGATGTTTTTGAAGGAGGCTCTTTTATTCTTTTATTCTTTTATTTGTTTCAGTCATTTGACTGTGGCCATGCTGGAGCACCGCCTTTAGTCGAGCAAATCGACCCCAGGAATTATTCTTTGTAAGCCAAGTACTTATTCTATCGGTCTCTCTTGCCGAACCGCTAAGTTACGGAGACGTAAACACACCAGCATTGGTTGTCAAGCGATGTTGGGGGGACAAAACACAGACACACAAGCATATACACACACATACATACATATATATATATATATACATATATATGAAGGGCTTCTTTCAGTTTCCGTCTACCAAATCCACTCACAAGGCTTTGGTCGGCCCAAGGCTATAGTAGACAACACTTGCCCAAGGTGCCATGCAGTGGGACTGAACCCGGAACCATGTGGTTGGTAAGCAAGCTACTTATCATACAGCCACTCCTGCGCATAGTTTTTTAGCATCACAGACTTACAATCGACCATGAAAATGCCTCAAAGACTTTTCAAGAGAGATACACCTGCATTTGCTAATGGCTTATATACGTGAAGTCATTGCACAGGTTTTTTAGTTATTAATTTATAAAGTTTTTATTCATTTTTTTTTTTGCTCGTTTACATTCATGATTTTATTAAACCATTCGTTATTCTTGTAAATTGTATTCTCTAGTAATTTGATAGTTCTTTAATAATTACTATTATGTGTTTTTAGTTGTTTGTATTTTTTGAGATAAAGAAAAATGTTAAATGCTAAAAAAACAAATAAAACAAATAAAACAAATAAACAAATGAATAACAATTGTTAAATAATGGTTTAACTATTACTTCCATTCTATCCACCCAGTTTTCCAACATCATAAATGATGATATTTGAAGAGCAGATTTCAAATTTTGTCACATTTACTAGCTATTTTTAAAAATGGCTACAGCTGCTTTTACCAGCATGCGTAAATAACAAAAACACATGTGCACATACACACATATATATACACATGTATACAAATATATACATGAATATACATACATCTAAATATCATCATCATCATCATCATCATCATTGTTTAATGTCCTCCTTCCATGCTGATACGGGTTGGGCAGTTTGATAGGAGCTGGCCAAACAGGAGCATGTGTTATGCTTCTGTGTCTGTTTTGACATAGTTTTTACAACTGGATGTCCTTTCTAACACTGACCACTTTGTAGAGTGAGCTGAGTGCTTTTTATGCGGCACTCAGTACAGGTGAGGTCAGTTTTGACAAGGTTTTTACAGCTGGATGCCCTTCCAACTGCCAACCATTTTATAGTGTGGACCGGGTGCTTTTTAAGTGGCATCTGCACTGGCAGGGTCACCAAATGACTTTGCAAGGCAGAGTCTTTGAGAGGGGAGGAGGAATTGGAGGAGAAGATCTTTGAAATGTTGAAAGATTAGAGTGTGACAGAGAGGCAGAAAACAGATGTTTTGCTGTAGAGGAGGTCCATGGTTACCCAGCCAGAGAGAGGAAGAGAGTGAGAGTTAACAAGAATGAGGGCAGATAATATATATGTATGTGTGTATATATATATATATATATATATATATATATATATATATATATATATATAAGGCAAGTGTTTTTTTACTCTTCTCTATTGTTTTTTGTTCTGTGTGTATCAAAAATATCGCTATCAATCTGGAGTAATAATTTGTAGTTTTGAAATCAGTAGTTCTTTGACTGCTATTTCTGAATTCTCAGTATGTTGGAGAAGCAGGTTACTGTCAATCCCTATACATTTATGATTATAAATTTTTACCGAAAAAGGTTTTTTTCATACTGAGCTACCCGGCAGAATTGTTAATTATTAATTTTATTACTAATTGATGATTTCCCTGCCCTGCATATCTATATATATATATATATATATATATATATATATATAGGGAGCGTGGCCGTTTTCGTGCAGGTGACACGTAAAAGCACCCACTACACTCTCTGAGTGGTTGGCGTTAGGAAGGGCATCCAGCTGTAGAAACTCTGCCAAATCAGACTGGAGCCTGGTGTTGCCATCCGGTTTCACCAGTCCTCAGTCAAATCGTCCAACCCATGCTAGCATGGAAAGCGGACGTTAAACGATGATGATGATGATGATGATAGGGAGAATTCACAAAAAAATTACAGATGAAGACAGGTGGTGTAGAAAACAAACAGATGTATTAATAACGCTTGGGAATTGAAAAAGTCTTTAACGTTTTGAGCCTATAGGCGATGACTACTGACCGAGACCTTTGGAAATGTGCTGTGCGTGAGAAGACCCGGCAAGCCAAGTAAGTTCGTTGCCAGTGCCCCTGGACTGGCTCTTGTGCGGGTGGCACATAAGATGCACCATTTTGAGCGTGGCCGTTGCCAGTACCGCCTGACTGGCTTCCGTAGGATTTTTGAGCAAGATCGTTGCCAGTGCCCCTGGACTGGCTTGTGCGGGTGGCACATAAAAGACACCATTTCGAGCATGGCCGTTGCCTGTATCGCCTGACTGGCCTTCGTGCAGGTGACACGTAAAAACACCTACTACACTCTCTGAGTGGTTGGCGTTAAGAAGGGCATCCAGCTGTAGAAACTCTGCCAAATTTAGATTGGAGCCTGGTGTTGCCATCCGGTTTCACCAGTCCTCAGTCAAGTCGTCCAGCCCATGCTAGCATGGAAAGCAGACGTTAAACGATGTTGATGATGATGATGATAGGGTGATAAATTGAATATTAATTCAATTTAAAACCAAGTGGCCTAGCAGAAAGAAGAAAGCTAATTCAAAGACTACAGATCCAATCCATCACTGGAACTGTAAAAATCTGCAAAACTTTCCTGTCTAGATATGAAAGTATATGCATGAGAAGACATACATAAAGCAAAACAAACACATCTACACATATACATACATACAAACAGAAATACCCTGTTGTTGTTGAACTTCCAATGAAGGAGCCTCGAATCTAGGTTAGAAACTGATTCTTTCTCTATTAGCAAGAAATCTTGAAATAATATAGAACAATGACATACATACATATAAGTAATAATTTTATAGCTGGCTATATATACACCTTTACAACTGTTTGTATAACATCTCACCTGTAAAGCAGTGTACAATCGGTCAAAATGATCATAATGAATAACAAAGAATCCCATCAATTCCTTTTTCTTTCTCTCATATATTATGCACACACACACACAGAGTCAGACAATGTCAAAATTGTTATGACATTTGATCAACATTGATTCATATTATTTTTATGCTTTACTTACAAATTTTCACTACAACTCTCTGCCAACATTTTTCAATGGTTTTGTGACAAAGAAGCTTCCTTTCCACCTATGGAGCATTGGATTTACTTCCTGTGTTTAACACATAAGGCAAGTATCTTCTACTATGGCCTTGGACTAACCAAACAAAGCCTTTAAGTGAATTTGGTACAGGAAACTAAAGAACAAAACCCATCAGACAAACACCCATGCACATACATATTAGTAGTAACACAAAGCGATGATGGTAAACTAAACAAACTTCATGTTAGTTCAAATATGCTTGAGAAATATTCCAACATCACTGCGGTTTACCGCGGAGAAAACAATTCTTACTCATGTTAAAAGATGTAAAGATACCACTATCAACTCGAAGAACCTTCTGTGGCCCACTGGATGTACATTTCTGGCTCATTTGTTCATCTAGTTGCCCACAGAGAGCACTTTAAGCTGATAATGGTGTATTTATACTTTTTAATAATAATCTTTTCTACTCTAGGCACAAGGTCCGAAATTTTGGGGGAGGCAGGGCCAGTCAATTAGATCGACCCCACAAGGCTTTGGTTGGTCCAAGGCTATAGTAGAAGACACTTGCCCAAGGTGCCACACAGTGGGACTGAACCCAGAACCATGTGGTTGGTAAGCAAGCTACTTACCACACAGTCACTCCTGCGCCTATATATATAATATATATATATATATATATATATACACACACACACACACATACATACATACATACATGCACACATACATACATGTGTCTATGTGTGTGTGTGTATATATGTATATGTTTATATATATATATATATATATATATATATATATATATATATATAATGTTTACATATACACAGTCTGGAAGACCTAACTAAATATGACATACCTAACCTGAAGTATTAAAGAACCATGTTGAACTGCTTGAAAAAAAGTGGGGGTATTGTATGAGACTGAAGTTAGACAGATGCTACCTGACGCAGTAATTATCTAATTTTCTAACAGATGTAGTTTTATATCAATATTTCTGGAATTAGATATTGCTGAAATGAAATGGTAAAAGATTTGCTCAGCTCCTCTGATTGAGAGAGTGATTTTTCTCAGCATGGCAGCATTTCAAAAGGGCTAAAAGAGTTGATTAAATAGAGAAGAAGTAATGCATATTTAAATGGTTAATAGGTGTGGCAACATTTTCTATTAAAGCTAAAACATGATGAATTGGAAGTGAATAATGTTGAGTTGTATGTAAAAAAAGATGACTGACATTTTATAGTATCTGAAAGGTAATGAAGAAGATTGCTCTGTAGCAGAAAGTAGTCAGTAAGACTAAATGTATTATGAGTTTTGTATTTACTTTTATGTCTTTCATGTTACTGTAGGTTCAAATCCTGCTTGGGGCTGAATTTCCTTTCTTCTCAGATCTTTTTTTTTCTTCTGGAAAAGATAATTACCAATTCTTGTTGTTGTGTGTAACCTCCAGGTGAACCTTAATTGAGCAAACCAGTTGTTTTTTGGGGTTTTTTTGTGTTGTGTGTGTGGTGGTGGTGGTGGGGATTATTTTCTTTTCAGCCATAATGTATCTAAGATTATAATATCCGTTGTGCCGTTTCCTTTTTAAAACAAAAGGGTGTGAGTTGAAGAAAAGTTAGTTACTATTTATAGCAGGTCAAGCAAGTGTGTAGCAGCTTCTACATTGAATGATTACTAAAAACTTCTTTCAGGCAAGGAAGCTAAGTTTTGTAGTATTCAACCTTTCAGCACTTAAACTGGACATATCTGACCCAAATATTCTACCGGTTTTATGTTCAAACTGACCAGATCCAGCCTCTCACACCTACCCTACAACATCATTCTAACACTAAACAATCACATCACTGAAATCTCGAAGCTATGAGATAATCCATGATTAGTTCAAAACAATGTGAATAAATAAGCATTACATTTGACAATATAATCTGAATACTAAAAGGTTAAACCAGCCATATCTGGCCCAAATATTCTGGCTGTTTTATATTCAAACTGGCCAGGTCGAGCCTCTCACACCTACCCTACAATGTCATTCTAAAAACTAAACAATCATTTCATTGAAATCTCAGTGTATGATTGATTGAAAACAATGAGAATAAATAAGTATTACATTTGACTGAGCAATCTGAATGCTAAAAGGGTTAATAACAACATTGGCACTGAATCTCCTTCAATAACAGAATCACTACACAGTATCAGAGAAAAACAGGCTTGTTCTACACAATTCCTACAAACAACACAAATACAAACGTCTTCATTTCAGCATTTAAACCAATCATATCCAACCCAAATATTCTAACTGTTCAAACCAGCCAGATCTAGCCCCTCATATATACCCTACAATGTCATTCTAAAAACTAAACAATCAAATTATTGAAAGATAATTCATGATTAATTCAAAGCAATGTGAATAAATAAGCATTGCATTTAACAGAGTAATTTATCGGGGTCGATAAATAAAGTACCAGTTACGCACTGGGGTCAATGTAACTGACTCAATCCGTTTGTCTGTCCTTGTTTGTCCCCTCTACGTTTAGCCCCTTGTGGGCAATGAAGAAATAAGAGTAATCTGAATGCTAATATGAATCCTTCAATACAATCACTACACGACATCAGTGAAGAACAGGCTTGACCCAACACAATTCCTACAAACAACACAAATACAAACGTCTCCATTTTAGCATCTAAACCAGCCCAAATATTCTACCTGTTCAAACTAGTCAGATCCAGCCTTTTACATCTACCCTACAATGTCATTCTAAAACTAAACAGTCACATTATTTAAATCTCCAAGCTATGAGATAAGCCATGATTTATTCAAAACAATGTGAATAAATAAGCATTACATTTGACAGAAATCTGAATGCTAAAGGGTTAAACCAGCCACAACCAGCCAAAATATTCATTATCATCATCATCATCATCATCGTCGTCGTCGTCGTCGTCGTCTAATATCCACTTTCCATGCTGGCATGGGTTGGACGATTTGACTGAGGACTGGTGAGCCAGATGGCTGCACCAGGCTCCAAACTGATCTGGCAGAGTTTTTACTGCTGGATGCCCTTCCTAATGCCAACCACTCAGAGAGTGTAGTGGGTGATTTTATGTGCCACAGGCACGAGGGCCAGTCAGGCGGTCTATCTTGTTTTATGTTCAAACTGGCCAGATCTAGCTTCTCACACCTACCCTACAATGAAATTCTAGAATTAAACAATCACATCGTGGAAATCTCAAAGCTATGAGCAGAATTAATTCAAAACAAAGAGAATAAATAAGTATTACATTTGACAGAATAATCTAAGAATTACATTGGACAGAATAATGTGAATGCCAAAGAATTAAATATATTTGACTGAAATTACCAATTTTTAACTAAATGTATATGATTTAAGATTTGAATTATAAAATAGAGTCAGTTCTATATAAACTTCATTTTTTTTTTTTTTTTCTTGATTTGTTCTTTTTATGTCTTGCAATTACTTTTGCTACCAAATTTTCAATAATTTGAAATAAATAGTAAAGACTAAATATTAGCAAGCAGTATTCCAGAGAGCCAAATTCCCAATTCAATTTTGATTCCCAGTCGATGCCACTTCATTTCACTAACATTATTAATGTCTTTGGTAGTAGCTGTAGTAGTGTGGTGGATGCTGTTGTAGTAAGGCGATAGTATTAATAAGTGAAGACTTCACACACCTACAAAAATAATTGAATGCTGTAGTTGCATGTAGTGTTAGTGTTCTTTATGGCCCAAGATCACATCTTTGATGGGGGGGGGGGGTAGTGATGGTTTGTGACGTTGGTAGTGGTAGTTGTAGTAGTAGTAGTAGTGGTGGTGGTGGTAGTAATGGTAGTGGTGGTAGTGGTAACAACAATAAGTAGAAGTAGTGGTGATGCTGGTGTTAGTGGTGGTGGTTGTGGTAGTAGTAGTAGTAGTAGTAATAGTGGTGGTGGTGGTAGTAATAATAGTAGTGGTAGTGGTAGTAATAGTAGTAGTAGTTAGTGGTGCTGGTTGAAGTAGTGGTAATAATAGTAGTAGTAGTGGTGGTGCTGGTTGTGGTAGTGGTAGTAATAGTAGTAGTAGTAGTAGTAGTAGTAGTGGTGGTAGTAATAGTAGTAGTAGTGTGGTAGTGGTAGTAATAGTAGTATTAGTAGTAGTGGGGGTGGTAGTAGTGCTGGGGGTGTTCATCATCGTAATAGTAATGATAGTGGTGGTGGTGGTGATGTGGTAGTGGTGGTGTAGTAATAGTAGTGGTGGTGGTGGTGGTGGTGGTGGTAGTAGTAGTAGTAGTAGTAGTAGTAGTAGTAGTAGTAGTAGTAGTAGTAGTAGTAGTAGTGGTGGTGGTGGTGGTGGTACAGGTGACAGCAGAAGTATGTCAAATTAACAATATACTGAAACAACTTCCTGGGTTAAGATAAAGAAATCAAATTTATTCACACAAGAATAAATTAATAATGGAAAACAGAAAGAAGTACAAGTTTGGTATTCTGAGAAAAAGATAGTCACAGCCAAATAATGTTTGAGAAGAAGTATAAATCAGTGTTTTTCTTTTCTTTCTTTTCAGAAGAAGAATTCCCTTCCTTACAAGTTCATCTCTGCTTCTCATATACATTATAGTCACGACATTTTTCACAGATGCTTATGTTTTCAACCAGTTCCTGTTGACGTAGACAATATTTCACCTAGATGCACTAACGATTTTATCGACGAATTAATGAGTTTTAACTTTGGTTCTTATTAAATTTATGGAAAGCAATGAAAGAGTAAAATCTTCAAACATAGTTTTGTTTCCAAGTTGATGGCATGAACATCGCAAAACTTGATTTTTTTCCCATCTTTTAAATCTAAAACAAATGGCTTCTTGTAATTTACAAGAATGGAGAAACTAATATTTGATTTTTAAATGATATTTTCCTTTTAGTTTTTTACTTGTTTCAGTTCTTAGACTGCGGTCATGCTGGAGCACAACCTTGCAGAATTTTAGTCAAATAAATCGTCCCCGGTAATACTCTTTTATTCTTTTACTTGTTTCAGTCATTTGACTGTGGCTATGTTGGAGCACCGCCTTTAGTCGAGCAAATCGACCCCATGACTTATTCTATTGGATCCTTTTGCCGAACCGCAAGGTGCTGAGTGACGGGGACGTAAACACACCAGCATCGGTTGTTAAGCGATGTTGGGGGGACAAACACAGACACAAACATATACACACACATATATATATATTAATTCTCTAAATGAAGTATTAACAGTAACTGCACGATAAAGTGTAGTATATTGCCACTTAAGTGTGGCTGACCCCTAGGGGTGGATGTTACTGTTGCTTTTAGCCCCAGGAGGACATCTCCTCCACCTGGCTTATCGACACACTACTGTGTCCTGTTTGCCAAGGGAAGTTATCCCTCTCACCATGATCTGTAGCACGAACGGATCCGGATTTCAGGGTTATTTCCCTTCGTCGGCGTTCGATAGCCACTGATCCTTAAGTGTGGCTGACCCCTAGGGGTGGATGTTACTGTTGCTTTTAGCCCCAGGAGGGGTCAGCCACATTTAAATGGCAATATACTACACTTTATCGTGCAGTTACTGTTAATACTTCATTTAGAGAATTAACATTGCTTGTTTTCACCTTTTCGATATCAGTGAAGAATTTCACTGGAAAAGTAGATATAAGATTGCCAAGATTTTGTCTCTCTCACCAAGGATCAGTGGCTATCGAACGTCAACGAAGGGAAATAACCCTGAAATCCGGATCCATTCGTGCTACAGATTATGGTGAGAGGGATAACTTCCCTTGGCAAACAGGACACAGTAGTGTGTCGATAAGCCAGCTGGAGGAGATGTCCTCCTGGGGCTAAAAGCAACAGTAACATCCACCCCTAGGGGTCAGCCACACTTAAGTGGCAATATACTACACTTTATCGTGCAGTTACTGTTAATACTTCATTTAGAGAATTAACATTGCTTGTTTTCACCTTTTCGATATCAGTGAAGAATTTCACTGGAAAAGTAGATATAAGATTGCCAAGATTTTGTCTCTCTCACCAAGGATCAGTGGCTATCGAACGCCGACGAAGGGAAGTAACCCTGAATTCGGATCCGTTTGTGCTACAGATCATGGTGAGAGGGATAACTTCCCTTGGCAAACAAGACACAGTAGTGTGTCGATAAGCCAGCTGGAGGAGATGTCCTCCTGGGGCTAAGAGCAACAGTAACATCCACCCCTAGGGGTCAGCCACACTTAAGTGGCAATATACTACACTTTATCGTGCAGTTACTGTTAATACTTCATTTAGAGACTTAACATTGCTTGTTTGCACCTTTTCGATATCAGTGAAGAATTTCACTGGAAAAGTAGATATAAGATTGCCAAGATTTTGTCTCTCTCAGCAAGGATCAGTGGCTATCGAACGCCGACGAAGGGAAATAACCCTGAAATCCGGATCCGTTCGTGCTACAGATCATGGTGAGAGGGATAACTTCCCTTGGCAAACAAGACACAGTAGTGTGTCGATAAGCCAGCTGGAGGAGATGTCCTCCTGGGGCTAAAAGCAACAGTAACATCCACCCCTAGGGGTCAGCCACACTTAAGTGGCAATATACTACACTTTATCGTGCAGTTACTGTTAATACTTCATTTAGAGACTTAACATTGCTTGTTTTCACCTTTTCGATATCAGTGAAGAATTTCACTGGAAAAGTAGATATAAGATTGCCAAGATTTTGTCTCTCTCACCAAGGATCAGTGGCTATCGAACGCCGACGAAGGGAAATAACCCTGAAATCCGGATCCGTTCGTGCTACAGATCATGGTGAGAGGGATAACTTCCCTTGGCAAACAGGACATAGTAGTGTGTCGATAAGCCAGCTGGAGGAGATGTCCTCCTGGGGCTAAAAGCAACAGTAACATCCACCCCTAGGGGTCAGCCACACTTAAGTGGGAATATACTACACTTTATATATATATATATATATATATATATATATATATATATATATATATATATATATATATATGACGGGCTTCTTTCAGTTTCCTTCTACCAAATCCACTCACAAGGCTCTGGTCAGCCTGAAGCTATAGTAGAAGACACTTGCCCAAGATGCCACACAGTGGGAATGAACTCGGAACCATGTGGCTGGTAAGCAAGCTACTTACCACACAGCCACTCCTAATAATTTTTTTTTTAAACCTGGTACTTATTCTATCAGTCTCTTCTGCTGAACTGCTAAGTTATGGGGACATAAACACACCAACACCAGTTTTCCAGCAGTGGTTGGGGACAAACACAGATACAAACATATAGAGTAAGGGCTTTTGAGGAGGCCAAGATGACACATGCAAGAGAGGGATTTGAAGAAGAATGTTGCAATCGAGAAAGTGAATCTCAGTGAGCTTTTTGTGTGCACAGTTTGTGACAGACCATACCTTTCCTTTCTGGGATCAAATCTCATTTATGGACTCATGGAAAAATGAATCTCCACCAACTACTCTGCGTATATGCCTGTGCACAGCTTTCAGTGCAATGTATGCCATAAGGTCTGCGAATCTAACGGAGACCTCAGAAAACATTTTAAGACCCACAAATATCAGAACTTAACTGCAGTTCTTGGTGGTCCAAATCAGAAATGCAATCCATGTGGGTGTATTTTTAATACATTGTCTGGTTTAAAAAGCTACATCAGACGTCACGATGGATCTAAGGTGTAGGCACAGGAGGTGGTCAGACTCTGTATAAGGAGTGGACAACCAACATATGTATGTATGTATGTATGTATGTATGTTTGTATGTATTTATGTATGTATGTATGTATGTATGTATGTGTGTATGTATGTATGTATGTATGTTATGAATCAGTTTCATTTCTGTATTTCTTGTCCATAGAGAAAGAGCTGGACTCTAACATAGATTCAAGGCTCCTTCATTGGAACTTTTATCAACATCATCTAGGTATTTGTGCATATATGTGTGTGTGTGCAGTATTTGGTGTTAGTGTATGCGCTCATTTGTATGTTTGTTTTATGGATGCGTTTTTATGTCTAGATGCATGCATATGTATTTATGTGCTAAATTTTTGGAAAGTTTTACATATCTTTACAGTTCCATTGATGGCTTGAATCTGTAGTCTTCTAATGTATGTATGTATGTATGTATGTATGTATGTATGTATGTATGTATGTATGCATGCATGTATGTATGTAAGTATGTATGTATGTATGTATGTATGTATGTATGTACGTATGTATGTATGTAAGTATGTATGTATGTATGTATGTATGTATGTATGTATGTATGTATGTATGTATGTCACTTCTATTTTTTTAAAAATTAATATAAATCTTCCACTGAGGAGGGAGCTGGTTTTCAGCAAAGATACAAGGCTCCATCTTTGGGATGTAGTTAACACAGACAAATTCACATTTGGAACTTAAGAAAAGTCTTGCATATTTTTACTGTTCCATTCGCAGATTGCACTTGCAATGTACTAATCAGCCAGTCAATTTCTCTTTCTGAAAATCCCAGTTTATCCAGATTCTCCTTTAAGCATTTACTATCAAAACCTAGTGCTCCAATTATTACTGGTATGAATATGAATTCATAAACTACATATAGAAGCTGGAGGTTTTGAAGAAATTGTCCTTAGATATCCACTTTTTTTTTTGATTTTCAAAGAGATCTTAATATTGGCAGGGCAGCTGACCTCTCTGATGGCATATACCGTCATGTATGCATGCATGCATGTATGTATGTATGTATGTATGTATGTATGTATGTATGTATGTATGTATGTATGTATGTAAATGTCAAAGAATGAGAATGAGTGCTCAACACTGCATTGCTGGATAAAATTTCTTTATTTGTGTATAAAGGCTACCATTGGTTTCATGTTAAGAAAAATATCTTTCTTAACAATTTTTCAAGTCGATCACATGAGGGAATGGTGTCCGTCACCATTTTGGATGAAAACACCATATATATATATATATATATATATATATATATATATATGACAAGCTTCCTTCATGTTTTTGTCTAATTAAGTCCACTCACAAGGCTTTGGTTGGCCTGAAGTTATAGTCAAAGACACTTGCCCAAGGTGCCACACAGTGGAACTTAACTTGGAGCCGTGTGGTTCAGAAGCAAACCTTTTGTCACACAACTATTTTTTTTTATCCAAAGACTAATGAAAAAAAATCAAAGGTTAATGGTGTTTTCTTCATAAATTTTTATTCATTATTCCAAACTAGTATTTATGATCCATTACCTATAAAACAAGCAAGGTATGAAACATTGGATTGGGATTGTGTGCTTAATGTTAATAAAGTAATTTTTGATGATGAGGTGTGGCTGTGTGGTAAGAAGATTGCTTTCCAACCACATAGTTCTGGGTTCAGTTCCACTGCATTGTACCCATTTAGCATCTTTTACTATAGCCTTGGATTGACCAAAGCTTTGTGAGTGGATTTGGTAGATGGAAACTGAAAGAAGCCTATCATGTGTGTGTGTGTGTGGGCATGCGTGTTGTCGGTATTTGGCCTGGGATTCATTCATTCAACTAAAAATTCTTCAAGGCGGTGTCTTAGTATGGTCAAAGCCTAATGAGTGAAACAAGTAAAAGAGAGAAGATAAATATATACTGACTGCAGATCCCACATGGATAAGTGAAGTGCTCAGTACACAATTCAAGAGTGTCTTCACTTCTCCTCTGAGTCACATGCAGATAAAGAA
>NC_142944.1:18111452-18113952 GCF_046866305.1 Octopus bimaculoides | reverse complement strand
AGGGCTCCGGGGGAACCCTGGTTGAGAAACACTGGTTTACAGTGATCAAATGTTTGTGCTGTACATAACTCACTCCCTCCATCAAATCAACATTGCTTGAACCGGTGCACTGTGTACAACACTCCAGGTGTAAATGTGAATTTAGACCAATGTGAGATGAAGCGTTTAGCTAAGAACACAATGCACCACCCGGTCTAGGAATTGAAACCATGATCTCGTAATCGTGAGTGCAACACCCTAACCACCAGGCCATGTTTTCACTGTGTGTGTGTATATATATATATATATATATATATATATATATATATATATATATATATATATATATATATATATATATATATATATATATATATATATATATATATATATATATATATATATATATATATATATATATATTATGTATATATATATATATATATTTATGTATATATATATATATATATATATATATATATATATATATATATAATTCAGTTAGAGGTTATATTATCCTCATGAAGGGATGGTGTCATCCAAGGGGAAATACTGGTTCAATACCTAATATTTGGGAGGAAATTGATATCCACAAAATTATAAGCTTGTGTATATAAATCATAGTTTATATTCATGTAAGTGAAGAAGAAGAAAATGGAGATATTGAAGTTAATAAAAGTTTATTATCAGCAACTAATCGATCATTATCCCTTACAGCTGTTTTAGTTGTACCCAGTGAAATTAATTAAATATTAAAATCATATTTCTGAGTATAATCTCTTCAGAGGGAAAAAATATACTCTTAGATATATTATGTGTTTGTTTGTAAGCTCATCACAGCAGACTGAATAATACTGTTTATGATTGATATTTGTATGTGTCTGGGCGAGGGAGTTACAGGTTATATATGTATATATATATCAAAATCACAATCAGAATCCCAATTAAATCGAAATCAAGAATGGAAATTGTAGTTGTGGCTGATACCAGTGCCACCTGACTGGCTTCCATGCTGGTGTCACGCAATAAACACCATTCATGCGTGAATCATTGCCAGTGCTGCCTGACTGACTCCCCATGCTGGTGGCACATAATAAAAAGCACCATCCGAACGTGATCGATGTCAGCCCCCCCCCCCCCTGCCCCAACTGGCTCCTGTGCTGGCAGCACGTAAAAAGCATCATCTGAATGTGGCCGATATCAGTGCCACCTGACTGGTTCCTGTGCCGGTGGCATGTAAGAAGCACCCACTACACTCTTGGAGTGGTTGGCATTAGGAAGGGTATCCAGTTGTAGAAACTTTGCCAGATCAGAGTGGAGCCTGGTGCAGCCTTCTGGTTTGCTAGTCCCCCAGTCAAACCGTCCAACCCATGCCAGCATGGAAAACGGACGTTAAACGATGATGATAGTGATGATGATGATATATATATATATATATATATATATATATATATATATATATGTATATGTATATATTCAATGGGCTTCTTTTAGTTTCCCTCTACCAAATCCACTCACAAGGCTTTGGTTGACCTGAACTTGTAGTGGAAGACACTTGCCCCAGGTGCCACACAGGGGGATTGAACCTGGAACCATTTGGTTAGGAAGCAAACGTCTAACTGCATAGATACACCTGTACCTATGTTGACACCAATGTAAGGTCAAATAAATGAACTGAAGTTGCGGTTCATTTCTTTCAATTAATTTCTCTTAAAAAAAAAAGCAGGACTTAACATTGAAAAAGATGTAACTTGAAACAAATTAAGTTGAGGTATGACCATATACCTTCTAAGTTGGAACAAGAAGCATAATCAGCAGCCACCCTCACATGTATGAAGGTTAAAGAGTAAAGCCCCCCTACGGTCATGAATGACCATAAGATTGTACCTAGAAAGTTCTCCCTCCAAAGTACAAGTCTGGGCAAGGTTGTTTATGGAAGACCAGCAGTTGCCCATACATACCAGCCTCCCTTCTCCATGTCATTATATGTACATAGGGTAATGGGTAAAGACCCCCTACGGTCGTGAATGACCATGGATTGCACCTAGAGAGTTCCTCACTGAGGCACAAGTCCAGGCAAGGTTGTTTATGGAAGACCAGCAGGTGCCTGTGCATACCAGCCTCCCCACTCCACACCACTGATGTTACCCAAAAGAAAGGCACCAGTGATGTCACAACTCATTTCTACAGCTGAATGAACTGGAGTAATGTGAAGTAAAGTGTCTTGCTCAAGAACAAAACACACAGTCTGGTCCTGAAATTGAACCCGCTATCTCATGGTCCTGAGCCCTATGCTCTAACCACTGAGCTATGAGTCTTCATGAATGAAGAGAAATGTTTATATATGGTATATCTTTTGCAATTTCTAAGTTCATTCATCTGTCATTGGACTGTACTGGAATTTTCAGATATAATAAACAGTGTATGTGCATGCGTGTGTGTGTGTGTATGCGTGCATGCATGCACACATACGCATATATAAAGACAGCAGGTGAGAGGTAGGTATGCTCAGTATAGAAAG
>NC_142944.1:18103952-18106452 GCF_046866305.1 Octopus bimaculoides | reverse complement strand
ATATATATATATATATATATATATATATATATATATATATATATATGTATATATACACTCTTTTACTTGTTTCAGTCATTTGACTGTGGCCATGCTGGAGCACCGCCTTTAGGACTTATTCTTTGTAAGCCTAGTACTTATTCTATCGGTTTCTTTTGCCGAACTGCTAAGTTACGGGGACGTAAACAAACCAGCATTGGTTGTCAAGTGATGGTGGGGAGTACAAACACAGATACACAAACATATACACACATACATATATATATATATATATATATATATATATATATATATATATACATATATACAACGGGCTTCTTCCAGTTTCTGTCTACCAAATTCACTCACAAGGCTTTGGTTGGCCTGAGGCTATAGTAGAAGACACTTGCCCCAGGTGCCACGCAGTAGGACTGAACCCGGAGCCATGTAGTTTGTAAGCAAACTACTTATTACACAGCCACTCCTATATATATATATATATATACATACATATCTAACAGTCCATGCCTTCAATCACACAAAAAATAATGTAATGCAAAGTCAAGAGTGTAGATTAGTGATAACATGATTAAGAGTTAAAATCTTGATAAGAGAAACAGACAGAGACTGCGACAAAGAGAGAGGTATAAGCATGAGTAGCATGTTATATATCGTTTAATCTTTCATGACACTGACCCACACATGACCATCCCTGCTTCTATGATACAAGCTTCCTGTTTTATGGGGGTCTAAATTAAAATGGATCAAAATTCTAGGTTAATTAAGTTCCAAATACGAAGTTGTGTTACTAATTTTTTTTTCCCCAGGTATGGTTTGAGGGAGTTTTAGCAGCTATTTCTAACAAGCCCAACTATTAGGTAAGGTCTTGTATTTCAGCTGTGATCATCCTCTCCTTATTCTGACTCTATTTTTTTGTCTTTTATCTTTTATTTGTTTCAATCATTAGACTGCGGCCATGCTGGGGCACCACCTTGAAGAATTTTTAATGGAATAAATCAACCCCAGTATTTATATTTCGTTTAAGCCTGATACTTATTCGATTAGTCCCTTTTGCCAAACTGCTAAGTTATGGGAATGCAAACACACCAACACTGGTTGCCAAGCGGTGGTGGGGGACAACACAGACACACAGACACACACATACACATATATATATGTATACATATACACAATGGGTTTCTTTCAGTTTCTGTCTACCAAATCCATTCACAAGGCTTTAGTTGGTCAAGGGGTGTAGTAGAAGACACTTGCCCAAGGTGCCATGCAGTGGGACCGAACCCAGAGTGATGTGGTTTGGAAACTAGCTTCTTACCACACAGCCACACCTATATATACATATATATATACATACATATACAACAGGCTTCTTTCAGTTTCCGTCTACCAAATCCACTCACAAGGCTTTGGCCAGCCCAAGACTACAGTAGAAGACACTTGCTTGATGTGCAACACAGTGGGACTGAACCAAGAACCATGTGATTGGGAAGCAAGCTTCTTATCACACACCCACGCCTGCACCTATCTATAATTATATTTTCCACAGCGTCCTTCATTTTCTTTTTTTGTTTTTGACGATAGTAGGGTATATATGTGTGATTTCAGAGGTATTTGACTGCTATTTCTAGAATGTCCCATGAGCATGATGAGTTTCTCTTAGGAGCTGGTAAAACTTAATACACAATCACATATCTGGATGAGGTTTCAATGAGTGATTTGTTTTTGGACCAAATCCAAACCATCATTTACTTCTACACTGGATTAATTTCATTTTGTTAACATTATAGGTACAGGAGTGGCTGCGTGGTAAGTAGCTTGCTTACCAACCACATGATTCCAGGTTCAGTCCCTCTGCGTGGCACCTTGGGCAAGTGTCTTCTACTATAGCCTCAGGCCAACCAAAGCCTTGTGAGTGGATTTGGTAGACGGAAACTGAAAGAAGCCTGTCGTATATATATGTATATCTATATATATATATATGTATATGTATATATGTGTGTGTGTGTGTGTGTGTGTGTGTGTGTGTGTGTGTGTGCATGTGTGTATGTGTGTGTTTGCATGTCTGTGTTTGTCCCCCCAACCGATGCTGGTGTGTTTACATCCCCGTAACTTAGCGGTTCAGCAAATGAAACCGATAGAATAAGTACTAGGTTTACATAGAATAAGTTCTGGGGTCGATTTGTTCGACTAAAGGCGGTGCTCCAACATGGCCGCAGTCAAATGACTGAAACAAGTAAAAGAGTAAGAGAGTATTATTGTTGTAGTTCAGTTCCAACCATGCCCATCCCAGTTATTGCATATCAGAGATTTATATTTCTAGTATTTCAGGATTATATATATCGAAAGGCATAGGAGGGGTAAGAATGTTAATCCTTTCTCCAGATCAAATCATAACCAAGAAAAAAAAGGAGGGGGCGGGGGAGAAAGAGGAATGTTCAACGAATTCTTCTATTCTGTAAGATGGTAGTACTTGATCTGAGAGGAATTCAACTATTGTTTTTGT
>NC_142944.1:18078952-18098952 GCF_046866305.1 Octopus bimaculoides | reverse complement strand
TAAAGGTTTAGTTATCATTTCTGAGATCTTCCATTTCTATTTCTTTTTGAAGCAACCCTCGCTGCCCCCCCACCCCCGCCACCGCTCCATCTCCATATTACTTTCATATCTTCAAATCATACATATTACTAAGAGAAGCTAAAAATAACTGCGGTGGGGGGTTTCAACAGATGATTCCCTTTCGTTTGACCTCACCCTTCTAAAAATAGCACAGAGGGCTCTGATAAATATATCTAGAAAAAGCTGCACTGTTTGAAATGTTATTAAATATTAGGCTTCACTGTAGTTTGCTGCTTTTCGAGTAGGAATGTGGAAGGAAAGAAGAAAGGAGAAAGGAAGAAAGGAAGGAAGGAAGAAGAAATGAATAACAGAAAACTGTTTCCTTTATTCCAGATGAAATTTTTTTAATTGCTTTTATTTTTTCTGCTTTTTTTTTTCCTGCTTTTACTGATTTTTTTGTTTTGTGTTTTTTTTATTCCATCTCCCCCCTTCCCACCATAATTCCTGATGTACTTTTATCTAATTTTGTTGTTTGTGATGTAAGTTAACGTTCATGATAAATAATACTTGTCTGTTGATCATCATCATCATCATTGTCGTCATCATCGTTGATGTCATTGCTGTCTTCGTAGTCGTTGTTGTTGTCATCACCGAAACTACTACATGCCACCAGCACCACCACATTCCTCCTCTTCATCATCATCATCATCATCACACCACCACCACACTCCTCCTCCTCCTCATCATCATCATCGTCACCATCATTACCACCACTACCATCATCACACTACCACCACCACCACACTCCTCCTCCTCCTCCTCCTCATCATCACCGTTATCACCATCACTATCACACCACCATACTCCACTTCCTCCTCATCACCATCATCATCACACCACCACACTCCTCCTCTTCCACCTCCTCATCACCATCATCATCACACCACCACACTCCTCCTCTTCCACCTCCTCATCACCATCATCATTACACCACCACACTCCTCCTCTTCCACCTCCTCATCACCATCATCATCACACCACCACACTCCTCCTCTTCCTCCTCCTCATCACCATCATCATCACACCACCACACTCCTCCTCTTCCACCTCCTCATCACCATCATCATCACACCACCACACTCCTCCTCTTCCACCTCCTCATCACCATCATCATCACACCACCACACTCCTCCTCTTCCTCCTCCTCATCACCATCATCATCACACCACCACACTCCTCCTCTTCCACCTCCTCATCACCATCATCATCACACCACCACACTCCTCCTCTTCCACCTCCTCATCACCATCATCATCACACCACCACACTCCTCCTCTTCCTCCTCCTCATCACCATCATCATCACACCACCACACTCCTCCTCTTCCTCCTCCTCATCACCATCATCATCACACCACCACACTCCTCCTCTTCCTCCTCCTCTTCCTCCTCCTCTTCCTCCTCCTCTTCCACATCATCATCACCATCATCACATGCCGACGACCCCCCCTCACCCCCCACCCCCACCACCCTCATCACTATTTTGTACAAACAACTATTGTCATTGTTCCTATCGCTATCATCATAATTTACACTTGTCATTCTTTTATTCATTTATTCTTTTACTTGTTTCAGTCATTAGAACAGTGGCCATGCTGAGGCACCACCTTGAAAACAGAGAGTGAATGTGCATGGCATTTCATATGATGTTCAAACGATTCTGCCTATCTACCACTTATCTTCTATCTTTCACTTGTTTCAATCATTAGACTGTGGCCATGCTGGGGCACCACCTTGAAGAATTATTAGTTGAATGAATTGACCCCATTACATATCTTTTTAAAGCACGGTACTTATTCCATTGGTGTCTTTTACCAAACTGCTAAGTTATGGGGAAATAAACACACCAACACCAGTTGTCAAATGGTAGTGAGGGACAAACAGAGACACAAAGACACACACACACACACATATATACGACAGGCTTCTTTCAGTTTTCACCTACCAAATCCACTCACAAGGCTTTGGTCAACCTGGAGCTATAGTAGATGATACTTGCCTAAGATGCCACACAGTGGGAGGGAACCTGAAACCATGCAGTTAGGAGAGCTTGATCAGGACTTGCCTAGGGCTAAACAATAAAAAACAAGCAAACAAACAAAAATAGCTATAACAATGAGTGGCTGTGTGGTAAGTAGCTTGCTTACCAACCACATATTCCAGGTTCAGTCCCACTGCGTGACATCTTGAGCAAGTGTCTTCTACTATAGCCTCGGGCCAACCAAAGCCTTGAGTGGATTTGGTAGACAAAAACTGAAAGAAGACCGTCGTATATATATATATATATATATATATATATATATATATGTAGTGAAACTACTTCCCGCCATTAGATACAAACTACTATCGCCATTACATACAATCTTCTCATTTAAATATAAATAAATGTGAGCGTAGTAGAGAACCCATTCCTTGTCATAACGTGACTGATCATTATTCGAATCGGCAACTTCTTCGAACCGTTCCCACCAGAACGCAAACTGACCAATCACGGCCCTAATAAGGTCACGTGATAGAGTATATTTCTACCATATGGTGAGCCAATAGTTTGTTATAAATAGCTTTAACTCAGCGGCCAAATTTGTCTCGGTCCAGTTTCTCTTTGAGAACTGTTCTGTGTACCACACGACAGCAGCAGCAGCCAGCGACCACTTCAGCAGCTTCGTCCAGCCAACGATGACCACCACCGTCGCCACATCAGCAATACGAGTCTACGACTACTAACCAGCACCCTCTACACCACCAGCGTCAACACGACTTACTATGTACACCAAACCAAACCTCCGCGGCACATCTCTCTCTTCGATTCTGTTAGGTGACTCAGCTTCACCACGGTAAATAAACAGACAAGAGTTCTTAAACAGACAAGAAATTCTCAGCCAGCGACGAACATCTGTATAACAAGAATCACGGCCCGGCATCGATGCCACGACATCACAACTAGTGATCAGCACTGCCACACTCAGCCTCTCCTCACTTTCACATACAGAACTTTTCCTATAGTGTACTAACGATCTGGTATAATTGCTCACGTGTTATTGACTCTCTTTCTATCTGCTGTAAACACTCATACACACATGTATCACTCACATACACACTTTTCTTTGTATGACGGCCTGTCTTTGATTATGTTCTTATATGTCGCATTCACACTCTCACACAGACATACATCTTTAACGCCATAATAAATATCTCTGTTATTCCATCTAATATGGTTGTGGTCTTTCATTACTGGTCATCTATGTTATCGTCGCATAACATATGTATATCATCATTTGATATATATTTGTATGTTTGACCGTGTGACACGTTTAAATAAAAGGAGTCCTCTGTTTTTCCATTCGTCACCATTTCTCCTTTTATGAGTTCGCACGGTCGTCCCTTACATATATATATATGTTTATGTGTTTGTGTTTGTCCCCTCCAACATCGCTTGACAACCGATGTTGGTGTGTTTATGTCCCCGTAACTTAGCGGTTCGGCAAAAAAGAGACCGATAGAATGAGTACTAGGCTTACAAAGAATAAGTCCTGGGGTCGATTTGCTCGACTAAAAGACGGTGCTCCAGCACGGCCGCAGTCAAATGACTAAAACAAGTAAAAAAGTTTAAAAAAAGAAAAAGAAAAAAGTAACCATTAAGTGCTACATTTTTTCTAAACTCTGTTGGGTTACTAATTCCATTCTGCAACACTTTTAATACTAATGTGTCTAACACTGCACCTGAGTCTCTGATATTATAAACTTTCCACATTAAAGTGATCTAAATTAAAACTTTCCTGCGAAATTTCATGTTAATTCATGATCTAAACACCAGCTTAATAACGAACAGTTATTCTACCAAATTCTCCATTAATTTCAAAATTAATTGAAACAAGGACAGTGTATTTCGACAGAAATACACTAACAAAAGGATTAATGAAACTTATAAAGCCAGAGCTATGTCATGCATTAATCGAATCTAACTTGCCTAGAATTGATGTGGTGACTTTTAAAATTTCCATTCATCAGTAGTAAAAGGTATGCATTGTATAACCCAGTCTGCTTCGTTTTACTTAACTCACAAAGCTAAATAATTGGCAGGATAATGTCATGGCTGCTGGGCATTTGTGGGAGGTCATAATTTTTCTTAGAAATAAATAAAATATTTCAGCTATTTGAAGTATTTCAAATCCGATGTAATTTTTGCATTTAACCCTTTTAATATCAGTCTACCTGAGACTGTACCTGGTTTCTATGATACAAACTTACTGTTTTAAGGTGATTTGAATTATTCTTTTATTCTTTTACTTGTTTCAGTCATTTGACTGCAGCCAAGCTGGAGCACCATGGAGGTGCATGGCTTAGTGGTTAGGGTGTCAGCACCATCATCATCATCATCATCACCGTTTAACGTCCACTTTCCATGCTAGCATGGGTTGGACGATTTGACTGAGGACTGGTGAAACCGGATGGCAACAGCAGGCTCCAATCTAATTTGGCAGTTTTTCTACAGCTGGATGCCCTTCCTAACGCCAACCACTCAGAGAGTGTAGTGGGTGCTTTTACGTGTCACCCGCACGAAAACGGCCACGCTCGAAATGGTGACTTTTATGTGCCACCCGTACAAGCCAGTCCAGGGGCACTGGCAACGATCTCGCTCGAAAATCCTACGGGAGCCAGTCAGGTGGTACTGGCAACGACCACGCTCAAAATGGTGCATCTCATGTGCCACCCGCACAAGAGCCAGTCCAGGGGCACTGGCAACGATCTTACTTGGCTTGCCGGGTCTTCTCACGCACAGCACATTTCCAAAGGTCTCGGTCAGTAGTCATCGCCTCGAAGATTGTGTTTTCGATTCATGGACTGGGCAACGTGATGTGTTCTTGAGCAAAACACTTCATTTCATGTTGCTCCAGTCCACTCAGCTGGCAAAAATGAGTAATGCTGCGATGGACTGGCGTCCCGTCCAGCTGGGGAATGCATACGCCATTGAAACCAGGAAACCGGGCCCATGAGCCTGGATAAGCTTTAAAAGGGCACAAAATGGAAATATATATATAAGCTGGAGCACCACCTGAAAGGGTCTTTTAGTCAAACAAACCAACCCCAGGACTTATTTCTTATTGGTCCCTTTTGCTGAACCGCTAAGTTACGGAGATATACGCACACACACAAGCGGTGTTGGGGGGGGGGACAACATACATATATATAACAAGCTTCTTTCAGTTTCCGTCTACCAAATCCACTCACAAGGTTTTGGTCAACCTGAGGCTATAAAAGAATGCACTTGCCCAAGGACTGAGCCTGGAATCATGTGGTTGAGAAGCAAGCTTCTTATCACACAGCCATGCCTACACCTCTTTTTTTTCTTTTTCTTTTACTTGTTTCAGTTATTTGATGCAGCCATGCTGGAGCACTGCTTTTAGTCAAATAAATCAACCCCAGGACTTATTCTTTGTAAGCCTAGTACTTATTCTATCAATCTCTTTTTGCCGAACAGCTAAGTTATGGAGGACGTAAACACACCAACATCTGTTGTCAAGTGATGGTTGGAGGACAAACACACACACACACACAAATATATATATATATATAGGCTTCATTCAGTTTCCATCTACCATATCCACTCACAAGGCTTTGGTCAGCCCGAGGCTATAGCAGAAGACACTTGCCCAAGGTGCCATGCAGTGGGACTGAACCTAGAACTATGTGGTTGGGAAGCAAGCTTCTTACAACACAGCCACACCTGTGCCTATGTTAATTTGTTTTAAACAACATTTTACAGAATTCATCATTATTTTCAAAATAACTTGAAACAAAGACACTGTATTTCAACAGAAATCTTGTTTTCAAATGTTGGCACAAAGCCAGCAATTTCGGGGGGAGGGGAGGTAAGTTGATTTCTTTGACCCCAGTGTTGAACTGGTACTTATTTTATTGGCTCTGAAAAATATGAAAGGCAAAGTCAACCTCGGTGGAATTTGAATTCGGGACAAAATGCTGCTAAACACTTCGCCGTGCATCAGCATGGCCGCAGCTCTGAGCTGAAACTTTGAAAAGAAAGAAAAAAAAAAAAAAAAGAAACGTTGATAACAAAAGGTTAAGACCAGTGTTTCTCAGAGGAAGAGGCCTGTGAGAATTGAAAAAGAGTGAGCAGACATATTGATGCGTTTACTATATTAAAATGGTTTCAAAATTAATTGAAACAAAGCCAGTGTAGCGAGGTCGTTGCCAGTGCCGATGGACTGGCTCCTGTGCAGGTGGCATGTAAAAAAACACCATTTGAGTGTGGCCGTTGCCAGTACCTCCTGACTGGCTTTCCTGCCGGTGACACGTAAAAGCACCCATTACACTCTCGGAGTGGTTGGCGTTAGGAAGGGCATCCAGCTGTAGAAACTCTGCCAGATCGGATTGGAGCCTGGTGCAACCATCTGGTTTCACCAGTCCTCAGTCAAATCGTCCAACCCATGCTAGCATGGAAAGTGGACATTAAACGATGATGATGATGATACTCTAGGCACAAGGCCTGAAATTTTGGGGGAATGGGCCCGTCGATTACATTGACCCCAGTGCGTAACTGGTACTTAATTTATCGACCCCGAAAGGATGAAAGGCAAAGACGACCTCAGCAGAATTTGAACTCAGAATGTAAAGACAGATAAAATACCACTAAGCATTTTGCCCGCCGTGCTAACGTTTCTGCCAGCTTGCTGCCTTTTTCAATAGAAATATTGATAACAAAATGTTAAGCCCAGCATTTCTCAGAGGGAGAGGCCTATGAAAATTGAAAAAGGGTGAGCAGACATATTGATACGTTTTCTATATTAAAATGGTTTCAAAATTAATTGAAACAAAGACAGTTAATTTCAACAGGAATATAGTAACAAGGATTTTCTACAAGAATTTTTGTTGGGGTTGGAATAAGAATAGGACATTGTGTTATCAGTAAACAGAAACATGGATGAAATAGGATAAAGCTCTTTCTCAAATCACAGAGACTTATAAGGCTGGTTTCCTGGATTCTGTGACACATATATTCCTCCCCTGATGGGACACCAATCCATCGCAATAATACTCATTTTCATTAGCTGAGTGAACATGAAATGAAGTGTTTTGCTCAAGAACACAATCTCTGACCCAGTCCTGAAATTGAAATCACTATCTTATGATTATGAGCCCAACTTGCTAACTACTAATTTACGTGCTTCCACACAAGAGCAGAAACATGACTGATGATGCACCAAGATCCAATATAGTTTCGTTATATTCTTTGGTAATTTCTTTAAAAGTTTAACGTAAGGGCCGCTAGTCCACTGACTACATAGAACAATACATGTAGCCTTATTTATCACTGATTCAATCATCACTGATCCGGGTTAACATGGCATGCTCAATTGTGAACCATGTTATGCTTATCATGGATTGATCTGTGATAACATAGGTCAATGATCAGTCAAAGATTCTGCTTGTACCCCAAAAGTACACACCAGCGACTACCCATAATGCTCAGTCACGCAGAATTCACTGGCTATCACATGTGTTTAGATGACCATGCTGTGAGGCTGCATATTTTTTATACAGATTTATGTACTCATACTCATCAACAAGGGACCAGCAAAACAGAAACAAATATGAAGGCACCTAACCCTAGCAAATGATGCCAACAAGTGTAGAGACAATAAAGAAAATACACAACTGTGGAAGCTTTGTTGCTGTGGGCTTTGAGTTTGGTGTCAATAAATATACCATTTATTCCATTTACAAAGTGTGTGGAGATGATTCATTTATCATTATGTTATGAAGGTGGTATATAAAAGTTCCTGGACGCGTTACATAACGCACCAACAAATGGCAGCACATGGTTGCATATGCAGTGAGACTTAGCAGTGACCTTCACGAGACAGTGTGCCAAGTAACATTGCTGTTTTTACTTTGCAAGTTGTGAAATTTGTGTTTTTGTGATCATGTGTAAGCTGTAGTCTGTGATTTTGTTATGGACAAGAAGTTGGAACAAAGAGCCAAAGTGAAGTTTTGCGTTAAACTTGGGAAGTCTGCTACAGAGACATTGAGCATGCTTCAGTAAGCTTGCATTGATGAAACAATGGGTTGTATGTGATGTTTCGCGTTGCATGGGCACTTCAGGAGCAGAAGACTGTCCCTGAAAGTTGATGAGTGATTTGGAAGACCTGCCATGAGTGTCATCCCTGGAAATGTGGAGAAAATTCATCAGCTTATGCAAGAGGATTGTCAGAGGACAATCAACAGCATTGCTGATGTTGCTCTGTTGTATGGCTCCATGCAAGTAATCCTAACATCTGAATTGAACATGTGGTATGCCCCAGTGGTTAGGGCAGCAGACTCGCGGTCATAGGATCGCGGTTTCGATTCCCAGACTGGGTGTTGTCAGTGTTTATTGAGTGAAAACACCTAAAGCTCCACGAGGCTCCAGCAGGGTATAGTGACAAACCCTGCTGTACTCTTTCACCACAACTTTCTCTCACTCTTACTTCCTGTTTCTGTTGTGCCTGTAATTCAAAGGGGTCAGCCTTGTCATATTCTGTGTCATGCTGAATATCCCCGAGAACTACGTTAAGGGTACACGTGTCTGTGGAGTGCTCAGCCACTTGCACGTTAATTTCACGAGCAGGCTGTTCCGTTGATCGGATCAACTGGAACCCTTGACGCCGTAAATGACGGAGTGCCAACAACAACAACAACAAATAAGTTATTATTATTAAACATAACTAGTCCAGAAACCTTTTGATACCACCTTGTACTTTGGATCCAAACCACCGTGATAAATGTGGATAGATGTAGAAGAAAAGACTGATACGAAACCATTGCACAAAATTAGCTTCTGGTTGATGAAAATATCCTACTGCTTGTTTGTTTTTTTTTTTACTTTTATACAACCACTACTATCACCATCATCAACATCACCACTACTACATGACTTCCACGATTATCCCTGGGGCCACACAAAAAAAACCATCATCAACAAAAGCACCACCACCACCACCACCATCACCATCCTCCCATATTTGCTCTAATCATAACATAATTTAATCCTTTCTACTTTAGGTACAAAGCATGAAACTTTAGTGGAGGGCAGAGTTAGCCGATTACATCAACCCCCAAGTGCTTGACTGGTAATTATTTTATCGACCCTGAAAGGATGAAAGGCAAAGAAGAATTTCAACCCAGAATGCAAAGATGGAAGAAATGCAGCTAAGCATTCTGTCAGGTGTTATAACAATTCTGTTGGTTCACTGCCGTATGGTAACATAATATAATAAATAGAAACTATAATAATCTCATAACTAATACTATCCATAGCCTCTGTCTTTCTTTTTATACTTTTGCTTGTTTGATGTGTTCTTTCTTATTGCTAATCTAATTTTTGTATTTTTTGTTTTATTTTGACAGAGGACCGAGATATGTGGCAATAAGGCCTGCCCACCACAACAGAATTGATATCCTAAAACTAAGGCATCACATAAAAAGCACTGGTGATGGTGCCACGTAAAAAGCATTGGCAATGGTGCCACGTAAAATGCATTGGTGATGGTGCCATGTAAAAAGCACTGGTTTTGGTGCCACATAAAAAGCACTGGTGCTGATGTCATGTAAAAAGCATCCAGTACACTCTGTAAAGTGGTTGGCATTAGGAAGGGCATTCAACTGTAGAAACCAAACCAAAACAGACTATGGAACCTGGTGTGACCTCTGGCCTTGTCAGCTCCTCTCAACCCATTGAACCCATGCCAGCATGGAAAATGGATGTTAAACAATGATGATGATGATGATGTATATTTTCTTCATTTTTGTCCAATTATTTTTTATAATTTACTCGTATGTTTTTTCATCTTTTTTTGTCTTTGTCTTCTTAAATTTTGCTCTAATTCTTCTTTTTGTCTCTTCCTCTCTATACTCTTATCTTTTTCCATCCTTATTTCTTTTTTCTTACCTGTTTACCTATTGCCTCATACCTGTCTGTCTGTATCACTATCTGAATCTCTAAATCTTTTTTGTTTTTCTTATTTTTTTATGTACTTTCTAAAATTTCTTTATTTTTGTTTTTCTCTTTATTTACTAGTCACTGTTTGTCAGTCTGTCTTCTGTCTATCTACCAGCCTGACTTTAACTTACCATCTTTCTTTTCATTCCTCTGCTCTTTCTTCAATCTTTCCACAAACATTTCCAGAATTTGATATCCCTTACCTCCATCTTCACCACCACCATGCCATTCTACATACTCCATTCACACAATGCTAATCTACCTCATTAACTTCATGGTCTATGACTATATTTTGTATACAATGCAGCATCTCATCAGTCTTTACGTTCTGAGTTCAACTCTCACCAAGGTTGACTTTACCTTTCATCCTTTTGGAGTCAATAAAATAAGTATCTAAGGCAGCGAACTGGCAGAAACGTTAGCACGCCAGGTGAAATGCTTAGTGGTATTTTGTCTGTCTTTACGTTCTGGGTTCAAATTCCACCGAGGTCGACTTTGCCTTTCACCCTTTCGGGGTCAATATATTAAGTACCTGTTGCATTCTGGGGTCCATCTAATTGACTGGCTCCCTCCCCAAAAATGTTGGGCCTTGCTCATGAAATTAACGTGCAAGTGACTGAGCACTCCACAGACACGTGTACCCCTATTGTAGTTCTCAGGGAGACTCAGTGTGACACATATCACTCAGCGTGACAAGGCCGGCCCTTTGAAATACAGGTACTACTCATTTTTGCCAGCTGAGTGGACTGGAGCAACATGAAATAAAGTGTCTTGCTCAAGGACACAACACATCGCCGGGAATCGAACTTACGACCTTATGATCATGAGCCAAATGCCCTAACCACTAAGCCACGTGCCTTCACATAACCACACACACATATATACACAGACACACACACACACACACTTTCAATGTTTTGTCCTGTGCTATCCATAATGTTTTTCTTGATGTAAACCCTTTGTGAGCAATAAAGAAATCATCATCATCATCATCATCATCATTATTATTATTATCATTAATGGGTACATGGCCTAGTGGTTAGGATGTTGCACTCATGATCGCTAGATTATGATTTCAGTTCCTAGACTGGGTGGTGCATTGCGTTCTTGAGCAAAACACTTCATCTCACGTCGCTCTGTTATCACAGTGCCCCTATTCAGACGACATCGATTTAATGGAGGGAGTGATCTAACATACATCACATACATTTGATCACTGTAAACAAATCATTTGTGCAGGATGTTCAGCAAAAAAGCTGACCACTCATAATGTCATTTTGACGGGAGAGTCCATCATTATTATTAGAGAAACAAAGCTCAGGTTCGGTCTTATTCCTGGTAGGAATTATGTGGATAGCAGGTTACTACTTGTAACCTTAAATATCAACAAGTTTTCAGTAACCTTTCAAGTGCTTAGAACCCTCCTGATAATCCTTGCTGTCCTTAAGAGGCAAACTTTCTGTAGGAGCTCTACTGGGCATTCTTCTTTTTCTTCTTCATTATTATTATTATTATTATTATTATTATTATTATTGCCTTTGCATAGCTTCTAATGCTGGAGATGTGGTACAGTGTCAGCTGTTCACTACCAGTGAACTAAGGTAACACCTCTTATTTTTCAAGCACCTTCCGGAGTATCCAAATTATTATTATTATTATTATTATTTTTATTATCATTATTAATGTGCCAAGCTGGCAGAATTGTTGCTTCACCAGATAAAATGCTTTGTCATATTTCATGCATCTTTATGTTTTCTGAGTTCAAATTCTGCCGATGTCGATTTCATCTTTCCTGGGGGTCAATAAAACGAGTACCAGTTATTAAGCAATGGGGTGGGGGGCGGGGGGGTCAATGTAATCGACTAGTTCCTCCTCCCAGAAAATTTCAGGCCTGGTGCTTATAATAGTAGAAAAGATTATTGGCCACAAGGACTCAAAATGCTTTATTTATCACCATAGTGGATGCAGTGGTGGTGGCGGCAGTGGTGGTGGTTTTGGTTGTAGTGGTGGTGGCAGTGTTTATCATCATCATCATCATCATCGTCGTCATCACTTCTGCCATTGCCATCATCATTATGCACAAGATAAACAGAGTCTATAACACAGCTTGTCTTCTTCTAACCTACACATCCTCCTTACTTCCATTCTTTCCAACCTTCTAACCTGCCTACCACAAACAAACCAACAGACTCAAAGACTTAAAACAGGATATCTCTGGAGCTGGTGCATTGCTAGAAAAACAAATCAACCCCGCCCCCCACCCCGCACAGGGAGGGAGGAGGCATGAAATGGGGGAAGCATGGGGAGGGGAGTTGGATTTTTTTTTTGTTTTTTTGTTTTGTTTGGGTTGTTTTGTTCAGTGTTTTACAACATAGAATCTTGATTACATTAAAACTATGAACCTGTCTTAGAGGTCAGATATTCAACACAGGTTTGGTTTGCAGTTACAGTAAGAAAATGATATTCTTATTTAAATGGGAGAGACTTACATTTACATATGGCTTTTTTGCCTTTTGTTTATATCTTTTGTTTTGTTTCAATTGTTAAACTACAGCCATGCTGGGGCACTTTGCCTTGAAGAATTTTTTTTGTTTAGCCGAATGAATTTACCCCAGTATATTTTTATTTGGGGTACTTATGCTATTGGCTCCCTTTTGCCGAACCGTTAAGTGATGGGGACATAAGCAAACCAACACCAGTTGTCAAGTAGTTGTGAGAACAAACACAGATAACCCGCAAGACATACACACACACAAACACATGCACACACACACACAAACACATACTCACAGAGTTTGTGTCTACCAAATCCACTCACAAAGCTTTGGTTGGCCCAAGGTTATAGTAGAAAACACTTGGCCAAGATGCCATGCAGTGGGACTGAACCTGGAACCATGTGGTTGGGAAGCAAGCTTCTTACCACACAGCCATACCTGCACTCATCATATGATAACTATAATCTAAAGTACTGATTTTGAATAGAGGAAAATAAGTGAATCCTTTTTTGATTTTGACTTATAATATGGGTTGTGTTTAGGGGGAGGAAAACATCTCCTTTACTTGAGTATTATGCAGGAAATTTAAATACAAAGCATCAGGACCAAAACTGGTAGGGATAGCATTATATTTGGGTATAGAAAAATGAAAAAATATGAGGATAAAATATATGAGTGATATTTAGATGCAAATAGTTGGAGGGAGTGTTACATAATATTAAGATCGATTGGAATGGTGATGACGTGTGCCTTTAATGCAATTCTTAAGCTGAATGGGCCTTTAAATTACACAAATGAGAGAGAGAGAGAGAGAGAGAGAGGGAGAGACAGGCAGACAATCAGACAGACAGAGACAGAGATAGATAGATAGGTAGATAGATAGGTAGATAGGTAGATAGATAGATAGATAGATAGATAGATAGATAGATAGATAGGTAGGTAGATAGATAGATAGATAGATAGATACATTTCTTTTATTAGCCACACAGGGCTCAACGAAGATGGGACAAATACAATGTAGAGCTTTTCTTTTTGGGAGGGGGAAGGAAGGAAAAAAAAAAAAAAAAAAAAAAAAAAAGATGGTGGTGTCGATCAAAAGGGATCGTAGGAAGGGAAAAAGGGGCAGTTCGATCAAAAGGGATCGAAAAAAAAAGAAAAGGAAAGGCCGATCAATAGGGATCGTGTATCACACAGTAATGTTCTCGTGTAAAAAGAGGGGAGGACAGTTTAGGTTTAGCCGTGGAAGGAAAAGCCCACGGAAAAGACCACGGTAACCTTGGTCAATATTCTCATTGAAGAAACTATAACAGTAAGTGACTCTCTTTTGCCTTTTTGTTTTATTTTTTTTTTTCTTGTTCATAGGGTTATGCTCAAGATGGCTCCGTCGTTCACACGTGCCATCCTTGCTACATTCACCCATCTTTTTTTGAAGCATTCACTAGACAAGATAGATAGATAGATAGATAGATAGGTAGGTAGATAGATAGATAGATAGATAGATAGATAGATAGATAGATAGATAGATAGATAGATAGGTAAATAGATAGAAAGACAGGAAGACAGACAGACTGACTGATAGAAGGACAGAAATAGATAAAGTGCGAGAGAGAGAGAGAGAAAGTGAGAGAGAGTGAAGGAGAGAGAAAGAGAGAGAAAGTGAGAGAGTGAGAGTAAGTGGGATATAGATAGACAGACAAACTGACAGAAAGAGATAAAGAGAGAGAGAGAGGGGGGGGACAGACAAACAATCAGACAGAGACAGATAGACAATCAGACAGAGACAGACCAACAGAGACAGTGGGAGACAGACAGACTGACTGACTGACAGAAGGACAGAGACAAATAAAGAGAGAGTGAGAGAGAGAGAAAGAGAGAGTGAGAGAGAGAGAAAGAGAGAGTGAGAGAGAAGAACCCAGAAAGTGAGACAGATAGACAGACAGAGACAGAAAGAAGACAGAAAAAGAACTGGACTGGTACTTTATTTATCAATTCCCTGAAAGGATGGAAGGCAAAATTGATACCAACATGATTTGAACTTAAAGTGCAGCAATGTGGAATGAATAATATAAGTTAGTCTGATGCTCTAATGACTCTGCCAGTTCACTTCCAAACAAGAGCAGTGCAATACCATTCAAAGAAAGGACTAGCTAATACAGCACAAGAATAAATTAAAAAAATAAATACTCTGCAGAGAAAAGAATCGGTAAAAATGTACGGAAGCAGAACCCTCGACAGGAATTTATTTTACTTGCAGCCCTGTCCAGTTTCCTTCACTGAAATAAATCAAGCAAATTGAATGCTTGCTTGTGTGTTTGTGCAAATGTGCGTGTGTTTGTGCACATGTGTGTGTGTGTGTATCAAAAGTTGACCTTGAAAGATGACCATAGCTATTCGGAGTGAAACACAGCTATTCAGATAGATTATTTATGAAAAGTCTGTTTACACTTAATAATAGATCAACTGCCACGAACTGAATGTGACAACCGGTTTGACCTTTTTTGAAAAGTCGAGATGTTTGTAAACATCTTGAGTCGTCCAAAATGCGAGGATAGGAATTCAAGATTGCTTTTGGCAATAATGTTGTCTCCTTACAGGATTTACAAACAGTGTTCCAGTGTCCTCAGAATATCGGTTAATTTGCTGGTATTAAAAATATGGAAATGAGAGAAAACACGGAAAATGTTATTGTAAACTCGTCTTTGTCAGAAGAACTGCAGATTCAACAAAAGACAGTATCAAACTTGAAATGATATGGAAGCCCCTACATGGACACCAGGCCTTCTAGAAATAACAGTCAAATTTCTCTTGAAATACACAATATTATAAAGAGAAAAGAGACATTGGATAATGTTGTCATACTCCTTAAAGACAAAATGGTCATGGATGGAGTGTCTTTGATTATGGATTTGCTAAGTCCAATTTGACATGGGGTTAAGCAACAACAAGATCCAATTTGTTAAAACAGAAAGGGTTTTCCTGTTTCAGGGAAGAGAATTGGGAAGGCCCAATAATCAGAAATAGCAATCATAGTTAAGCAAGTCAATGAGAGAGAGCCTTTTACATGGTTGAGTACTGTACTTGTGTGTGTGTGTGTGTTTGTGTGTGTCAAAAGAATATATATATATATCATATGCCCCTTTATAAATACACTCATATACATACTCTCCTCCCCTCCATACTCCAATCTCCTTTTGTATTTTCACCTACTTACCTGTGCACTCACCTTATCCAATCCTCTGTTACATTTCACTTATACCTCGTGCTATTGCTAGAAAGTCCTTGAACCTACTCTGGTTTCATATATATATATATATATATATATATATATATATATATATATACACATACATACATACATATCTATATACATATCTATACACACACACACATACACACACATGTGTATATATATATATATATATATATATATATATATATATATATATATATATAGTACAAATAATATGTGAGTATATGCATATATACGTACATGTATGTACATACCTACAACTACATGTATATATAGATGCATATCTGGGTACAGGACATTGCAAAAAAACATGGACAAAATGATAAACAGAGCACAGAAAACACATAGGCCACATAGAGAACATTTCCTTCATCAGCTGCCACCATTCTAAAACTTAGCGTTTCAAAGAATTAGGACAGGACGCATTTTCAGAATGGCTCTTCCCGCAGAGACAAATTAAATTTGTAATGCGGAGGAATCTAGTGGTGGACAGAAAACAAGACAAGAGAATGAAACAGTGAAAATAAACAAGAAAGGCTATATATATATATATGTATATTAGAAAAAGCCCCTCAAGTAATTGCATTTAGAAAGTTCCCTCCAAGGCACAAGTCTGGGCAAATTTGTTTTGTGGAAGACCAGCAGTCGCCCATGAATACCAGCCTCCTCTCTCCACGCCAACGATGTTATTCAAGGGAAAGGTGAAGACTGATACAGCTTGGCACCAATGAATCTAACGATTTTGTGTGTTTTTAAATGACTTATAAACACCTTCCATGCTGCAATTGTTTTTGTTCCAGCACACGATCTCAGATCAGGTCACTTGCTATGCAAGTACATCTCCGTAATATATATATATATATATATATATATATATATAAGTTAAATTTAGAATTAAGGAATTAAGGTTTAGAAAGTAGGTGTTAAATGCAGTATCTAAACCTTCTTTCAGGGTAAGTCCCAGGTAGTGTAATTGCAGGGTATGTTCACCACATACGGCTACCTGGCATCACCACCACCCGTGTGTTTGTTGTTGGATCTACGTCCAGAATTCTGAGGTGCATGTAGGGTATATTTTAAATGATGGATATGAAAGACAGAGTATAACAAGATGGTTACATCACATCTTCCATATTAATCATTTTACGTGTGTGTGTGTATGTGTGCATGTGTGGCAGGCTTTTTTCAGTTTCTATCTACCAAATTCACTCAAAGTTTTGGTTGGTCAGAGGTTATAGCAGAAGACACTTGCCCAAGTTTCCTCCATGTGGGACCGAATCTGGAACAATGAGTTTGGAGGAAGCAGACTTTTTTACCAAGTGCTATATCTACTCTGCAGATCACTGCATCTACACCTTTGCTTCTCCCACCACCCATCCACTACCACCATCACTACGACCAATCACCCCCATCACCAGTATCACCACCACCGCCATCATCAGGAATGTAGTGGTGGTGGTCATGGTGGGTGGGATAGAGATTGGAAGATAGAATATTGGGAATGATATACTTAAGCAGGACATCGTTAAAATTGTATTATTGTTACTGGTGGTGGTGGTGATGGTGATGGTGGCATTGTTGTTCTTGTTTTAGGAGCCTTAAATCAGCTCTCCCTTTCTTTCTCTCTTTCTCTCTCTGTCTCTCTGTGACAGAGCAAATGTTTTCCATCCATGACCATCCTGCTCTGTTCTTCTCTTCAGGATCACATTGTAAACCTAAGACCATGTTATCCTACATGACTTCCTCGCTATTGTTGTTGTTGGAACAAGTAGTGGTGGTGGCGGCGGTGGTAGCAGTGGTGGTGGTGGTAGTGGTGGTGGTGAAGGTGGTAGTGGTGGTAGTAGTAGTGGTAGAAGTGGTGGTGATGACGGTGGTGGTGGTGGTAGCAGCGGTGGTGGTGGGGGGTAGCAGCGGTGGTGGGGGGGGTAGCTGTGGTGATAGTGGTGGTGGTGATGGTAGTGGTGGTGGTGGCGATGCTGGAGGTGGCAATACTGGTGGAGATGACAGCAGCAGGGGTGGTGATGGTGATAGTGGCGGTGGTGTTGATGTTGGTGGAGGTGGTGCAGGTGGTGGTGGTGGTGGTGGTATTGCCGATGGTGGCAGTGGTGGGTGCCAGTGGTGGTGGGTGGTGGTGGTAGATGTAATTCAAAACCTCATAGCAGCTAATACATTTCCCAGGTATTTATCCTCGGTGAACAAATAATCTCAAGTTAGGTAGACAGGATGCTATTTCATTTTATTTATATCAAAGAGATTTATTTTCTGGGTTGGCTGACACAATTTTGCACCGAGTAAATAAATCCATGCCTTGGTAACCAAGTGGAGAAACTGGGTGACTTAATGGTGGTGACTGCTCACCATTTCACCAATTGTCCAGATGTTTGCACAACAACGACATACAACAGCAAACAAAGTGTTTATAGCTGACAGTAATAATTTTCAATTGATCAAAAATTTTCTTTGTTTTGTTTTATGTCAGTTGAATTTTTTTTCTTTCTTCTTTTCATTTTTCTTCTTTTTTTTTCCATTTTTAAAAAAAAATTTTTTAATTGCCCTCATAATCATTATCATCATCATCATCAGCATCATTATCATCATCGTCGTCATCGTCATCGTCATCTTATTGTTGTCGCTGTTACTGTCCCAATCTGTTGGTGGCTAATACTGCCGCCAACACTATTGGCATTACTGCCACCACCACCACCACCACCACCACCACCACCACTACCACCTCCTCCACTATCATCATCATCGTTGTCGTCGTCATCATCACTATGACCACAACCACTATCACCACCACCACCACCACCACCACCGCAATCATCGTCATTATCACCATCAGCATCAGTACCATCACCATCACCATCACCACCACTACCATCACCATCACTACCACCACCACTATCACTATCACCACTGCTTCTGCTGGCACCACTGCCACCGCTGCATCCACCCCACCTCCATCATTATCTCTACAACCACAACCAACATCACCATTATCATCATGGTCATCATTATCACCATCACCATCATCATCATCATCATCATCATTATGGTCATTGTCATTCTTGTCCACAAGCTGTATGGTGGTTCAGCCAACACCAAAGCCAAGCTGGCACCAGCTACCATTATCAACCGACACCACCGTCATGGTGACCTAACAATTACCTTGTCTGCGTCACCACCACCACCACAATCGTTTTGTTTGATATCCTCTCCCCCTCCACCGCCACCACCATTCATTCCAATATGTGTTTGACAGGTCTGCAATGCATCATTATTTGGTTTGTTTGTTTGATTTTTTTTTTTTGGTTATAATCCTACATTAATCTTCAATAGTGAAGACCCAAAGATTTCACTCAGGTCTGACCTAACTTCATACCAAATCTCTCTCTCTCTCTCTCTCTCTCTCTCTCTCTTACATTCTTATTTCTGTCACACATACACCTTCTTAAACGTTAGAACTATTTCACTTCCACTGGAAGCGTCATCAATAGAATTGTTTTATTTTAAAATCACAAGGCCAAAAAAAAAAAGAGAATAAAAAAACGAAAAAAAAAAACAAACAATAAAAAAAATTACATGTGAAACAAAACTACAATGAACCAATCAAAGTCAATAATAAGGCTTCAGAAATCATCAATCATTTTGGACTTCTATTCATCTCAATGGCTCGTAATCCCAATGCAACTTTCATTTTTTTTTTATCTCTTACTAGTTTCAGTCATTAGACTGCAGCCATGCTGGGGCACTGCCTTGAAGAATTTTTGGTTGAATGAATTGATGCCAGGACTTTTTTTTTTTTTTGTGTGTTTTTTTTTAAGGTCTGGTACTTGTTCTATTGGTCTCTTTGCTAAGCCGCTTAGTTACGGTGATATAAACATACCAACACTGGTTGTCAAGCAGTGGTGGGGGCACAAACACAAATAGAGACACAAAGACGCAAACACATACAAATGTACACACACACACACACACACACACACACACACACACACACACACACACACACACACACACACACATATATATATATCAAAGATCCCTATGGATCACACAGGTTGTAATCCTTTGAAACATATGTAGGAATAAAGTATGCAATTATAACAGGCGTTTTCTCCATTCCTTAAATTCTTAAATATACTCAAATACCCAAAATTTCAAGGAGTTCCTGCCTTAAAAACAGGAACTAAACCACA
>NC_142944.1:18071452-18076452 GCF_046866305.1 Octopus bimaculoides | reverse complement strand
GTGCTATGTTGTTGCTATTGCTATTGTTGCGACTGTGTAATCTCAATCATCCCTGTATGAGTGGTTCTTTGACACAGCGGTGACTGATCAAATGTTTCGGAATTGTTAAATCACACATCTGTCCAACATATTGGATATGCTACACTGGCATCTCTTTTGAGAATACAAAATAACTGTTTTGTTGGACTGGGTCCAAATTTTGCCATTTGTTCAGCCATCGAATTCTGGAAATATTGTTGATGTCGGCGGTGTGGATTAGCAGAATTGTTAGAGCATTGAGCAAAAAACAAACACTTTGTGGTATTTAGTTAGGGTGGTGCTTCATGCTCCGAGTTCAAATCCCATCAAGGTTAACTTTACTTTTCATTTTTTGGGGGTTGGTAAACAGAGTATCAGTCCCGTACTAGGGCTTGTTTCTCTTCCTCCCTCCTTCTCTCTCTCTCTCTCTCTTCAAATTCCATCAGAGTCAACTTTACATTTCATCCTTATCATATATGAATGTGTGTGTGTGTATGTGTGAATGTTTGTTTGTGTATGTTCTTGTGTGTGTATCTGTGTGTGTTTGTGTATGTGTGTGTATTTGTGTGTGTCTTTGTGTGTATGTGTGTATTTGTGTGTTTGTGTGTGTGTGTACCTTTGTGTCTATGTTTGTTCCCCACCACCCCCTGACAAATGGTTTTAATGTGTTTACATCCCTGTGACTTAGCAGTTCAGAAAAAGGGACCAATAGAATAAATACTGGGCTTTACAAAGAAAAAAAAAAGTACTAGGGTCAATTCATTCAACTAAAAATCCTTCAAGGCAGTGCCCCAGCATGACCACAGTCTAATGACTGAAACAAGTAAAAACAAGTAAAAAAATTAGACAATGATGCTAATAACGATTATTACCATCACATGTACCTACCAACCCACTTTTACTGTTTATCTACCCTTATTCTCACTTTAATATTTTGGCAGAATCATTAGCAAGCCGGGCGAAATGCTTAGTGGTATTTCGTCTGTCTTTACGTTCTGAGTTCAAATTCCGCCAAGGTCGACTTTGCCTTTCATCCTTTCAGGGTTGATTTAATAAGTACCAGTTATACACTAGGGTTGATGTAATCAACTTAATTCCTTTGTCTGTCCTTGTTTGTCCCCTCTATGTTTAGCCCCTTGTGGGCAAAACAGAAATAAATATATATCTTGTATCTCAGGGTAATGTTCCCCCTATCTCTCCCTCTCTTTATTGTTGAGGAAGCCATGTTTCCGCCACTCCAGCACAACACTTGTTCCTGTCCCTCCACCGCTCTTTCATTATCTTTCAGTTATATCGCTCAGTTGAGGGATGGGCGAGGTTCTTTGTCAGACATGTTACTTGGTGACCTTATTGGCACCGGTATCACAAAGAAAAAAAACAGCACAAAATAAAAAAAAACACAGAAAACACCCAGTGCACTCTGTAAAGTGGTTCTGACATCAGGAAAAGCATCCTGCTACAAAAAAAAAATTTTTTAAAAAAGGATGCCAAAGCTAAGATTGGAACTCAGCCACAGCCCTCTAGATTATTGATTCCAGTCGTAAGTGTCCTAGTCGTGCCAGGACATGGAAAAAGGGACATTAAATGATGATGATGAGGAGGAGGAGGAGGAGGAGGAGGAAGAGGTGGAGGAGAAGGATGATGACAATGATGATGACGATGATTGTGAGGATGACAACGATGATGATGACGACAACAATGAAGATGAGAAAAAGAGAATGTGGATAAAGATGGTGGTTGTGGTGATGGTGGTGACGACAACAACGACAACAATGATGATGATGTGATGTTGATGACATTGATGATGAGGAGGAGGAGGATGTGGATAAAGATGGTGGTGGTGGTGGTGATGACGACAACGACAACAACGGTGATGATGACGGTGATGACGACAGTGACAATGAAGATGATGATGATGATGATAAGGATGATGATGATAATGATGATGATGATAAGGATGATGATGATAATGATGATGATGAGGAGGAGGAGGAAGAGGAGGACAACGATAACAATGATAAGGAGGAGGAGGAGGATAATGGTGGTGGCGATGGTGGTTATCACAACAACAACGATGATGATGGCAATGACGATGATGATAATGATGATGATGATGATGATTATGATGATGATAAATTATCATGATCCATAGTAAATGATCATGCTGAGATTTAGGATTAACATCATAATAATGGCAATGGAATTTATCACAATACTGACCATGCAGGCTTGAATTATCAGAAGCAATAAGTCTTACCAAGATAGAATTTAAAAGTAAAAATTCTGTTGTTCCTGAAGAATTAATAAAATTTAAGGACACAGGAAATCTTGTGGGACTTTTCTGAAGAAGTAAAAGTGGACACAGAAAGTAAAGATATACGAAGATAACACCCATCTATGTCACACAAAAATGGCATACGATGATGGGAATACGAGGATGGTAGGTGTGGCTGGGTGGTAAGACGCTTACTTCCCAACCACATGGTTCTGGGTTCAGTCCCACTGCGTGGGACTTTGGCCAAGTGTCTTTGACTATAGCCTTGGGCTGACCAAAGCCTTGTGAGTCGTCGTCGTCGTCGTCATTTAACGTCAGCTTTCCATGCTAGCATGGGTTGGACGATTTGACTGAGGACTGGTGAAACCAGATGGCTGCACCAGGCTCCAATCTGATTTGGCAGAGTTTCTACAGCTGGATGCCCTTCCTAACGCCAACCACTCAGAGAGTGTAGTGGGTGCTTTTACGTGTCACCCGCACGAAGGCCAGTCAGGCGGTACTGGCAACGGCCATGCTCATCTCGCTCGAGAAACCTCATGTGTCACCCGCGCAAGAGCTAGTTCAGGGGCACCGGCAACGATCTCGCTCAAAGAAATTTCATGTGTCACCCGCACAAGAGCCAGTCCAGGGGCACTGGCAATGATCTCGCTCGAAAAACCTCATGTGTCACCCGCACAAGAGTCAGCCCAGGGGCACCGGCAACGATCCCGCTCGGAAGATTTCATGTGTCGCCCGCACATGAGCCAATCCAGGGGCACCGGCAACGATCCCGCTCGAAAGATTTCATGTGTTGCCCACACATGAGCCAATCCAGGGGCACCGGCAACGATCCCGCTTGAAAGATTTCATGTGTCGCCCGCACATGAGCCAGTCCAGGGGCACCAGCAACGATCCCGCTCAAAAGATTTCATGTGTCGCCCGCACATGAGCCAGTCCAGGGGCACTGGCAACGATCTCGCTCAAAAATCCTACGACGGTCCCACACAAGAGCCAGTTCAGGGGCACTGGCAACGAACTCACTCGAAAAATTTCATGTGTCACCCGCACAAGAGCCAATCTAGGGGCACCGGCAACGATCCCGCTCGAAAGATTTCATGTGTCGCCCACACATGAGCCAATCCAGGGGCACCGGCAACGATCCCGCTTGAAAGATTTCATGTGTCGCCCGCACATGAGCCAGTCCAGGGGCACCAGCAACGATCCCGCTCGAAAGATTTCATGTGTCGCCCGCACATGAGCCAGTCCAGGGGCACTGGCAACGATCTCGCTCAAAAATCCTACGACGGTCCCACACAAGAGCCAGTTCAGGGGCACTGGCAACGAACTCACTCGAAAAATTTCATGTGTCACCCGCACAAGAGCCAGTCCAGGTGCACTGGCAATGATCCCGCTCGAAAGATTTCATGTGTCGCCCGCACATGAGCCAGTCCAGGGGCACCGGCAACGATCTCGCTCAAAAACCTCATGGATTTGGTAAACGGAAACTGAAAGAAGCCCGTCATGTGTGTGTGTGTGTGTGTGTGTGTGTGTGTGTATAATATATATATGCATATACACACACACACAGACATACGCACAGATATATATATATATATATATATATATATGAGCCTGGTGTAGCCGTCTGGTTTCACCAGTCCTCAGTCAAATCGTCCAACCCATGCTAGCATGGAAAGTGGACTTTAAACGACAATGATGATGATATAGGGGGAGAATTCACAAAAAAAAACAAAAGACAAAGACAGGTGGTGTAGAAAACAAACAGATGTATTAGTTTAATGATCGGGAATAGAGAAAGTCTTTAACGTTTTGAGCCTACGCTCTTCCACAGAAAGGAACACAGAAAGAAATAAGGAGAGAAAAAAAGAATGTGTAGTGGCTAGCGATATATATATGTCTATGTGTGTATGTCTTTGTATCATTGTTCATTCCCCCATCACTGCTTGACAGTGTGTTTACATCTACAGAGGGGAAAAAAAATATACTCTTGGACATTTTATATGTGTTTATGGATTCATTATAGTTTGCTATAATGAATCCATAAACACATATAAAACATCCAACGGTATATTTTTTCCCCCCCTCTGAAGATATTATACTCAGATCGCATAAATATAAATTTAATATCTACTTAATATTTACTGAGTATTAATTGAAACAGCTGTAAGTGAAGACGACTAATTTGCTGTTAATAATAGACAATTATTAACTTCACAATCTCCATTTTCTTTTCCGTCTGTTATATGAATATAAACTATATTGCAGAAAAACTAAATGAACATTTAAGACAAAAAACAGTCCTCTGTACTCTACCAACATACCAAGGACCAACACAGAGGCAACCTGGGTCAACTTGACACCTACATTCTATCCAAACACCCAAAGGACCCTCAGACAAATACAGGAGTACGTTCTCATAAATGAAACATCCCCAGTACTAAAGAGGAAATATATATATAGTAGATAATTATATACCCCTATACCCACAATTTACATTTATATACAGATAGAATAGTTAGTGGGTTGTTATGTAGATGTAGGTACGTGTGTGTGTGTATATATATCTGTATATGCATATGCACATGTATGTAGGCAAATGGATATGAAAGTAAACAGACAGACATACAGATGGACAGGTACATAGGTTATACGAACAGACAAGCACACATAAATACACACATATGCAATTGAAGACTGAAACACATAA
>NC_142944.1:18053952-18066452 GCF_046866305.1 Octopus bimaculoides | reverse complement strand
CACTATTTCAATCGAAGTTCTAATATTATGTTGAAATGAAACTATAACTTCTAAATAATATAGTGTTAAATAAGTTATCTATTAAAATAATCTATAAAGAATCAAATGAATAGTATAAAAACAAGAATACATATTATTTTCAAATAGTAGAAAATCTTTAGCAAAGTGAAAACAGTACTTATCCAAATTTTTCCGTAATTCAAACTGTGTATATATATATATATACACATACATACATACATGGACTGTTGGTGATTTTATATTTCTAATTTCACTACAGTAGGGTCAGTTAGGTACCGTCTATGAGAAAAACAGCACCATGACGCAATTTACTCTGCCAGAAATTTGGAAACGTCATGCTATATTGCCTGGCATTTGCCCCAGAAGCTCCAATACAAACATTTCAGAGTATTTGGGTGTCAATCTGAGGAGAGTGCAATTTGAGGATATGTACTGAGAGTGATAAAAATCAAACATCCAGTTAACATTGTGGTGTTTGGAGTGATCACTAATGATGGTGATGATATGCCTCCAGTCAACTTCCAACATGACCTCAGACTCAACACGGAGGCCCACATCAAGTTCCTGTAAGTAGTGCTGCCATAGGTCAAGAGGGTGGCTGCTGGAAGACTCTATGCCTGGTAACAGGACTCTGCACTATGCTACACAAGCAGGAGAACCCAGTCATGACTGTCAAAGAATCTCTGCGACCATATCACCCCTAACATTTGGCCACCTAACTCCCCAGACTGCAGTCCCCTTAATTATTATGTGTGGGGCACAGTTGAGTGAGAGACCAACAACTCCATGTAACACCAAAAATGAACTGAAGGCAAGAATTATGGCAGCATTCACCAACTTAAACAAGGAAACCATCCAAAAGTGTTGCAGGAGATTCTGAAGTCATTTGGAGGCCATGGTTGAAGTCAATGGCAATTTTATTGAATAAATTTACTCTTTAGTATTTCAAAATATTTTTATGTAATTTTGGTAAATGTATCTGTTAAAATGAGATGTCAGTGTTAATATCATTTTTGCACAATCTAAACAACAGTTTATTCACTGCACCCTGTGCATTCGTTCTTCACTTCATCTTCATCACAGGATGTATGACAAATCTTTTGTCACACATCCTGTGACCTCTTCAGTGACTCTCCATTCCACATGTCTACTCCAGAACTGGATGAGACTTGTATTAAAGTGCTACTAATAGTTTCATATGTTGAGAAAACTCAAAGATATTCTTCTGGCATAAGCCACATATCATAATGAACTAAAGAAATTGAACAATAGAAGAAACGCGAAAAAAAAACTGAGAAGGCATCGTATAGAATATGCAGACAGTAAACAATGGAAAACAGAAAACAAAAAAAAACAGAAACTAAAATGTAAAAAAGATGAAAAGTAAAAAGGTAAAAGCGCTATCCTCCTTTAACTTCAAACGATAAGGCTAGAGAAATATCAAGTCAGTCAGGAATAGGCGGAATTTTCCAATTCTTCAATATATATTTATATATATTCATGCAACCACTGAAAATTTCTGACCTGGAGTTCAATAGAGAGTTAGGGATCTTAGATCTGAACAGGATCTGTGCTTTTTTAGCCAAACAAAGTCTATATTTATTTGGTCCATTCATGTAAGGTATTGATTTCTCAATTACTTTCCATTTAATCACATGTGGTGTTTTGTTATCTTTCAAATTCCACATGTAGCTAGCTAACTTAGTAGCTTTACTTTTGTCCCTATGTAGGAAAGAGTCTATGTGAATGGCATAGCGATTTTTAAATTCTCCTTCCCATAATCCAACATAGGTCTTCTCATCAGTTGTTCTATCATTTAGGGTTGCAGTAACTTCTGCCTCATACATTATAGATTTGGTCAGACATCGTTGGTCACGTGGACAGGATCCTGCGTCATGACAGTTGCAGTTGGATTCAGGTTCTTAGTGTTGACCATGTGTAATAATACTCTTCACATTGAGGCAGCAACTATATGATAATTTCACAGAACACCTATTAAATATTTTCCTGTATCTGTGAAGGGCTGGAAATTGTTTGTCTAGAAGAGACATGAATCTTTTACCAAAGTTAGTTTTTATATTAAGGGAGAAGGAAAGGGCAAACCAAATAATTTTCCTTGGCCTATTTTTAGGTTTCTTGTTATCCTGATTAATACTAGAGTGACGATGTACTACTATATCTTTGATGCCACTAGATCTATTATTTATCTCTCATCAGATGGAATACGTTATTTGTTGAATTTTCTATCATGAAGCAGTACATTAAAAAAGAGATATGTGTGTGTGCGTGTGTGTGTGTGTGTATGCATGTAAGTATGTATGTATGTATGTATGTATGTATGTGTGTGCGTATGTATGTATGTATGTATGTATGTGTGCGTATGTATGTATGTATGTATGTATGTATGTATGTATGTATGTATGTGTGTGCGTACATATGTATGCATGCATGCATGTATATACACACATTTCTGTTTATATATATATACACATAGACACTCATATATATGTATATACATATATACATATATACAACATTATATGTGTATATATATATATTTATATGTATATATATGTGTGTGTATATATATATATATATATATATATATATATAAAGGTGCGAAACTGAACAGCACCATTGATCAATAACTGATGAAGAATTATGGACATGGACTTTCTGTTTGTCTCTCATTCGTTTTTACATTCAGTATACGTTATGTTGTTTGTTTATACATTTTTTAAATCTATGTATATATATATATATATACATCAGGTGTGGCTGTGTGTTAAGTAGCTTGCTTACCAACCACATGGTTCCAGGTTCAGTCCCACTGCGCAGCACCCTGGGAAAGTGTCTTCTACTATAGCCTCAGGCTGACCAAAGCCTTGAGAGTGGATTTGGGAGATGGAAACTGGAAGAAGCCTGTTGTATATATATATATGCATATGTGTATATGTGTGTGTGTGTATATATTTGTGTGTCTGTGTTTGTCCCCACCAACATCACTTGACAACCGATGCTGGTGTGTTTACGTGCCCGTAATTTAGCGGTTCAGCAAAAAGAGACCGATAGAATAAGTACTAGGCTCACAAAGAATAAGTCCTGGGGTCGATTCTCTCAAGTAAAGGTGGTGTTCCAGCATGGACACATAAACACACCAAAATCGGTCGTCAAGCAATGGGGGTGGGGGACAAACACAGACACACAAATACATACATACATATATAATACATAAAACAGGCTTCCCTCAGTTTCCATCTATCAAATCCATCCACAATGCTTCAGTTGGACCAAGGCTATAGTAGAAGACACTTGCCCAAGGTGCCACGCAGTGGGACTGAACCTAGAACTACGTGGTTGGGAAGCAAGCTTCTTACCACACAGCCACTCATTCTATCACTCTTTTACTCATTTCAGCCATGTGGTTGAGGTCATGCTGGAGCACCACCGTAATCTTTCTGATTTCCTCAGTCTAAGATGTTTCACATAACCACTTCTGTATGTGCCTTTGTCCAAGCTGTTGGCCCATTTGATGTATAAGGAAGTTTGCACCAAATGGGTCAACAGCTAAGACAAAGGCACATACAGGAGTGGTGATGTGAAACACCCTAGACTGAGGAAACATACATATACATATATATATATGTGTGTGTGTGTGTGTGTGTGTGTGTGTGTATATATATGTATATATATATATATATATATATAAATTCAATAATTGAGTTTTTTACCTGTAATTTTGGATTTTGTCCCTAATATTATTATATATATATATATATATATATATATATATATATATAAATGAGTAACAAAGATGTACAGATGTCAATTCATTACGGTCGTTTCAAGTGACTCCTTTAATTGATTAATGAAAAACATTACATTATTTGAAAGAAACTGTTCTCATCAGTTGACCGCGTAGACTTTAAACGTAAGGATACAACCGTTTCCTTCACGTATTCACATCAGTAATGGAACTCAAAATATTTACATTGTTTCTTTTGTCATATCAGTGGCAGAGTTCCAAAACCATAATGACTATGATTGTGAAGACTCATCTAACCCATATCAGTATCGAAAGTGAATGTAAAGCATTGATGACAATGAAAAAAACAAAGATTATATGCATATATTAATTGACGGTAATCTCCAATCTGAGAAAGCTGTCCAGCAATTTCTTGCTGAATAAACCTGCACAAATGATTCTCTCTCTCTGACTGGGTGACCATATATCTTTTCTACAACAAGACACTTGTTTCTGTCTCTCTGTCACACTCTAACCATTTATCAACTGGCATAAGATCACCTCCTCTATTCATAAAGCTGCAAAGTCATCGCAAAAACTGTAACTCAGAGTTTCATGTTCCCATTCATCAAACACTTTTGGTTGAGAATGCATTCTCAACCAAAACTGTCTGATAAACGGGAATGTAAAACTCTGAGTAACAGTTTTTACGATGTCTTTGTAGCTTTATTCATAAAGCATATTACTCCACCTCCAGTATTCGAGTACTAATTTTTACTACCTTGTTTCACATTTATGTGCTTACTCTGGTATATATATATTTATATACATATTTTGTTTAGGTATTGCAAAACTAATAGCTTGGTGTAAAACTCAATATGTGCATACTTCAGAACACTCAACTATGAATCCACAGCAACTTAAAGCAGAAACAACTGTAAGCTGATGAAATTCATAACATAATTGTTTTTTCATTTGTCACCTCATTTTCTTTTATATACATGTGTGTGCGTGTATGTATGCGCATATATATATGTGTGTGTGTGTGTGTATACACAGGTATTCCTACATGCATGCACATTAACACATATACACACACATGTGCGTGTGAGGAGTAAGTGTGGTGTAAGTTATTATAGAACAGATTAGTCTAGCTATTCCAGTTTTCTGAAGCCAATCACCAGTGGAATTGTCAGTTGGCTGATTTATGGCATTGACAGAAAACTCCCATACACACAAACACACACACACACAAACACAAATTCTCACACGCATACACACAGACACACACAGATTACCCACCACACATGTGCACACAGCCTTTTACGCCCTTTCAACATTATATTTCCATAACGATTAAATGATAAATATCTTGAGAAACCACCGTGAGCCATAACAGCGAATGTTTAGCTGCTGACTTTGTGGTGTTAAGTGGATAAGAGATGAATCTTTTCTCCCCTTGGATATAAGACATTTATCTATTACAGGTGCCGTTCTAGGAATAACTGATAGATCATTTTGGCCATCTCACCTGTGTATAGAGTATATTTTAATTTATGTATATATTTAGTTATTTTCTTTTTATTAATAAAGTCGTTTATAGAATGGTTGAGTGTATATAAGGGTGTATATAATGCTTTCTATTGTCTTTTACAGTGGTTTTACATGAAGGTTTTGTCTTCTTCAATGCCACCTTGTTCATCTTAGAGTTCTTCAGATATTTACTGCTTTCCTCTATAAATTTGTTTCAGTCACTGAACTGTGGCCATGCTGGGTTACTCCCTTGACGGGTTTTAGTTGAATGTATATCTCAACCACTACAGTGATCTTTTGTTGAACTGCTAAGTTGTGAAAATGTAAACAAACCAACACCTATTGTCAAGCAGTGTGGGAACACAACGGCACAAAATACGTAGGCAAGAACACTTCGTGGAGGTTGCTGTTCAGAAAATATGGTTCCATAAAGTAAGTACTAGGTTGATAAAATTGACTGAAACACTCAAATCCAGTGCCCCAGAATGGTCACAGTCCAATGAGTGAAAACATTGACAGAATAGGCATGACTGTATGGTAAGGAGCTTGCTTCCCAACCACATGGTTACTGGTTCAGTCCCACTGGACAAGTGTCTTCTACTATAGCCTTGGACCGATCAAAGCCTTGCGAGTGGATTTGGTAGATGGAAACTGAAAGAAACCCATCGTATATATGTATATGTATATGTATATGTATATATGTGTGTGTTTGTCCCACCATCGCTTGGCAACCGATGCTGGTGTGTTTATATCCCCGTAACATAGCGGTTTGGCAAAAAGAGACCGATAGAATAAGTACTAGGCTTACAAAGAACAAGTCCTGGGGTCAATTTGCTCGACTAAAGGCGGTGCTCCAGCATGGCCGCAGTCAAATGACTGAAACAAGTAAAAGAGTAAGAGTAAAGAGTATATATATATATATATATATATATATATATTAATTGAAGCGTACAGTATTATATACCCATTATGGCTGATCTTACCAAGAGGTCTTGCAGTAGTCAAATTGTGTTACCCTGCACTCTTCAGAGGTAGCTGTTATGGAATGAAATATGTCGACTACTCTCTATTTTGGAGGTGAATAGACACATCTGGTTTGTTGTTGCTGTGAAAAAGGTGATGAAAGAAATCAAACAGGGGATTAAGTTAAGAGTTAAGCCCCTTGGTATCAAAAAACATTATCTCTGGGAGTGGTTTTGTTGCAAGTGAGCAAGAATTTCCTGGAAAAGATCGTATGGGATGGTGGAAAAACGTCTATTGGGTGGGTGTCCATTGTGCTGGGTATGTGTGTTTGTGGGTGTGTTAGAGTATGTTCTGGTCAAACTTTTTGCCAGACTCCCAGGTATTGGAGGAGCACTGAAGTTGAGGAATTGGTGATTATAGTTATTATATATATATATATATATATATATATATATATATATATATAATAATAATATAAATAATATACAAATATATGCATATATTCATACATATATGTACATACCTACATCTATATGTATACATGCGTGCATATATGGGTACAGGACATCATAAAAAAACGTTAAACACAATGAGAAACGAAAACGTAGAAAATGAACATTTTTCGAACAACGAAAAAACAAACAGAGAAACGAGACATGCAACATAAAGAGTATATTCCTTCGTCAGTTGTCCCTGTTCCATCTACTCCGTGTTTCAAAGGCCAGGACAATACACGACTTCATTGAAACAGTCCTTCCCGCAAAGCAAATTAAATAGAATTTGGGATTTTTTGCGGAGGGTGAAATTGTTAACAAGAACAGGACAATGAGAACAAGACAGTAAAAACAAACGGTGTGGGCTGTTGAGCCAAGACGATAGAAAAATTATTGAGGAGATAGGAAAGGCATGTCTTTTCTTTAGGAAGGAAATGGACAGAAAGACATATCCCCTTTCGTCACATGTCAGCAACGAGAGAGTCAAGGAGGAAGAGTGAGGGAGAGAGAGAGAGAGGGAACGGTGAAAGGGAGAGAAGAACAGAAAGGATGAAGAACAAGAGAGGGAGAGAGATACACAGAGAAGAGATAGTAGAAGAGTGTGCATCATAATTATTAAGATAAAACTTACTTGGAAAAGGATGCGTGGCGTTCGATCATATAATAATATAAATAATATATAAATATATGCATATATCTATGTGTGTGTGCTTGTGTGTGTGTTTTTGTAATTATGTTTGTTCCTCCATCACCACTTGAAAACTGGAGTTGGTGTGTTTATATTCCTTTAACTTAACAGTTTGGCAAAAGAGACTGATAGAATAAGTACCAAACTTAAGAAAAAGCAAAGAAAGAAGTCCTAGGGGTGATTCATTTGACTAAAAAATTATACAAGGTAGTGCCTCAGCATGGCTGCAGTCTGATGACCAAAACAAGTAAAAGATAAAATATAATCTTGAGGGACAATGCCATTATTTATAGATGACCGATCATGTATTCAAGAAATGGTTGTAACTCAAGTGAAGATAGAGCTTGAATGAAAATGAAAATGAAAATGAGTGAAATTAATTATTTACTGTAATTAAGTATTGTATAATGAAAAATGGTTATGTTACTATCTTCAATCTAAAAATAAACAACCAATGGCATTAGAAACTTAATGAGGTCAATCTGTCAGGATTATATAATTACATTAGATTACATTTGCATATCGCATAGTTTGGTGACCGTTGGGGCACCATGCGACCTTGCGACTGGATCCCTCCACCCCTCTCTGTCTTCTGCCTCTCACACTGCGTCTCTCGTCCTTAGGCCTGTCCATTCATAGATGTGGTTTTCCAACCTCTTTCTCTGTCTGCCTCTGCATCTGCCACCTTTGATTATTCCCTGAAGGACTGTTTTGATCATCCCTGATGAGTGGGTGACACGCCCAAACCACTTGATCTTGCATTTCTTTACTGTGGTAAGAAGTTCCTCATGAGGCCCTAATGCCTGCCTTATTCTTATTTACACTTCCTCATTTGAATTATATAGTGAAAGACAGTCAAATGAACCCTTTTGCAGCCATATTGGCAATAGGAAGGGCATTCAGCTATAAAAACCATACCAAAACCAACAATGGAACCTGGTGCAGCTTCTGGCAAACCATCCAACTCATGCCAATATGGGAACCAGATGTTAAATGATGCTGCTGCTGCTGCCACTGATGATGATGATGATGATGATGATGATGATGATGATGATGATGATGATGATGATGATGATGACGATGACAATATAAACTGATTGTGTTTTAATTAATTCAGAGAACAGCCAAAAATTTGAAAGGATTTAGCTCAGCAATGTATTTCTATCAAATGTAGTTGAGACAAACTCTGGTTTTGTATTACAAAACGTTCCAACATTTCTTTCTTTAGCATCCATATCAGAACTCAAACATTCCCTCATAATTCTAAGCAAACAAAATAATTTTAAAAAATTATAAAAGAAAACATTACATTTTATTATTTTTTTTTCTAAATCTAGCCAAAACTTACTTTAATAATAATCATCATCATCATCATCATCATCGTTTAACGTCCGCTTTCCATGCTGGCATGGGTTGGACGGTTTGACTGAGGAGTGGTGAAACCAGATGGCTACACCAGGCTCCAATCTGATTTGGCAGAGTTTCTACAGCTGGATGCCCTTCCTAATGCCAACCACTCTGAGAGTGTAGAGGGTGCTTTTACATGCTACCGGCACGAAGGCAAGTCAGGCAGTACTGGCAATGGCCACGCTCAAAATGGTGTATTTTACATGCCACCTGCACAGGAGCCAGTCCAGGGGCACTGGCAACGATCTCGCTCAAATGTATTTACATGTGCCAGGAAGGCGATGCTGGGCACAGGTGCTATCACAATTTCGCTTTCGCTTGCCCCAACAGGTCTTTGCAAGCCGAGTTTAGTTCTAATGAAGAAGAGGTTGGCATGGGGGCCAGTCGTCGAATTTAGTTCAATTTCGATTTCACTTGCCTCAACGGGTCTTTGCAAGCAGAGTTTAGTGTCCAATGAACAAAATTAACTGTAGTTCATGGATAATGTATTTCACATAAAGTATGATTACAAAAGGATTAACAAAAATGTTCTATGCTCTAACACCACTGAGCCATGCTATCAAAATGCAAAGATCTGGAAATGGTTCCACAAAACATCTTGCCCAACCTTCTAGTTATTCCATCTAAGAGGCTCATGTATGAGAAGCATGTGCCAATGCAATACATTGCTGTATCCATCATTTGTCAATATTTGCTTCGGTCATCCTGGGGAATCCCTCCAAACAGAACCCCTTTTAGTCTCCTATCTTTTCAAGATTCTTCAGGTGGTAATAATTACTGTTATTATTACTACTCAGATATTTCCATCACCATGCCAACCAGTTGAAAACGAGGCTTTGGAATTATATTTAAACATGGCTGGCTGACTCCTGATCAACAAGGTTCCCGACTAAAACAACTAACGATAGATACTATATCCTTGTTCTAAGAAGAGTAAAGCCTTTTTATGGTCAATCATTTCCAGTCTTCTGTATTCAACAATCTCACCAGTTTGATAACCAGAATTACTATAACTTCTTCATCTGCCTATAACCATGTGCCAATGTAGCACATTACCGCATCCATCATTTGTCGGTATTTGCTTGACTCATCCTGGGGGAATCCCTCCAAGCAATGCCCTGGTCAGTCTCCCATCTCTGCAAAATACTTCTTCATTCACCAATGACCATGTGGTATGTGGTCAACCAACACGAACTGTCACCCCAAATGGATCCTCAGAGAAGAGAACACAATATGCAGGAACCAACACAGAAAATCAAGAAACATGACCAAACAGTCTGTGCAGACACTGCTGAATCTTACAAGTAACAGGATTCCTTTCAGTTTCTGTGTACACTCCTTGGTTGGATAAGAAATCTGGCCAGCAGTAGCCAATAATCCTATGAAAAGTCCTCATGCCAAAAGAGTGCAGGAAACCCTCTTAGAGCCCTGGACAATGTCCAAGTCTCACAACTATAAATTCTTTTATTCTTTTACTTGTTTCAGTCACGTGACTGTGGCCATGCTGGAGCACCACCTTGAAGGATTTTAGTCAAACAAACTGACCCCAGGAATTATTCTTTGCTTGCCTACTACTTATTTTATCAGTTCCTTTTGCCAAACCACTAAGTTACAAGGAGGTAAACACACCAACACCAACTGTCAAGTGGTGAAAGTGGGAGCAGGGAACAAACACAGACACAAAAATACACACATGTAGATACACACACACACACATACATACAATGGGCTTCTTTCAGTTTCTTATTACTTTATTACCCACAAGGGGCTAAACATAGAGGGGACAAACAAGGACAGACAAAGGGATTAAGTCGATTACATCGACCCCAGTGCGTAACTGGTACTTAATTTATCGACCCCGAAAGGATGAAAGGCAAAGTCGACCTTGGCGGAATTTGAACTCAGAACGTAAAGACAGACAAAATACTGCTAAGCATTTCGCCCGGTGTGCTAACATTTCTGCCAGCTCCTCGCCAGCTTCTTTCAGTTTCTGCCTAGTAAATCCACTCACAATGCTTTGGTCGGCCTGAGGTTATAGTAGAAGACACTTACCCAAGGTGACACGCAGTGGGACTGAACTCAGAACCATGTGGTTGGGAAACAAGCTTCTTACCACACAGCCATATGTGCACCTTTAGATCATTAGTTTTTTTTATTTATTGACTCTGAAGGGAAGAAAGGTTAAACTAACCTCAACAGGAACTAAACTATGAGAGCCAAATTAAATAACGCAAGAAATTCTATCAAATGCTTTAACGATGCTATTAATTTGCAGCCTTGTGAACACAGAGTTTTAATTTACACATGAATGACAGACGGTTTTAATTTAAGTGTAAGCTCTTTAAAATGAGAAGTTTTATAACTCAGAGACAGAGATGGTCTTAGATTGGTATTTAAAAAAAAAAAGGGGGGGTTAAATAGTATTTAAAACAGGATCAGCAATTCCTGGTGAAATTTGATCGTAGGAACTTTGGTCAAAAGGGACTGTCTTGATAGTTATTTAGGTCATGCACACCTAACCTTTTCCTCATAACAAACAACAGTGATTTAATGATATTGGTTTCACATTTTGGCACAAGGTTTGCAGCTTCAGGAGAAGGAATAAGTCGATTGCATTCACTCCGCATCATGTATTCAACTGGTACTTATTTTATTGACCTCTCAAAAGAATGAAAGGTAAAGTCAACGTTGGCAGAATTTGAACTCAGAACATAAAGACAGATAAAATGCTGCTAAGCATTTTGTCCAGCGTGCTAAGGACTCAGCCATTTTGCTGCCTTACAGCAGTGATATAATGATATTAATTGTGAAGTCTACAGCAATAAAGACAATCTTTTCATTTTTATCTTTTACTTGTTTCAGTCATTAGATTGTGGCCATGCTAGGACGCAACACACACACACACACACACACACACACACACACACACACACACACACACATTCTTTTATCTGTTTCAGTCATTTGACTGTGGTCATGCTGGAGCACTGCCTTTAGTCAAACAAATCGATCCCAGGACTTATTCTTATATATATATAATAATATAAATAATATATAGATATACGCATATATCCATATATATATGTACATATCTACATCTATATGTATACATACATGTATATATGGGTACAGGACATCAAAAAATAAACGTTAAACACAATGTAAAACAAAAACATAAAAACGAAAACAGAAAATGAACATTTTTCGAACAACGTAAAAAACAAACAGAGAAACGAGACATACAACATAAAGAGTATACCCCTTTGTCAGTTGTCCCTGTTTCATCTACTCCGCATTTCGAAGACAAGGACAATACATGACTTCGTTGAAACAGTCCTTCCCGCAAAGCAAATTAAATAAAATTTGGGATTAACCATCCTCTGATGGTTAATTCTGCTTTCGCTTCACTGGATGGTAATATTATCTGGAGTGTATGTTAGCAATAATTATAATGTTAAAGAATATGGGGACTGACACATCCTCAAAACTTATTTCCTTTTATTTTACTGTATGGCAAAAAATATTTTTTTATGGTTACGATGACCTACACGTGTTTCTACTGCACAGAGTATAAGCAGTTGCATAAGCAACTAGGCATAATTTTCTGTGCAGATTTATTCAGGGTCTTTCAACCAGCTTGGCTCTAAGC
>NC_142944.1:18013952-18048952 GCF_046866305.1 Octopus bimaculoides | reverse complement strand
ATGGTATCACTCAGGCAGAACCTGCCAAACAACAGCAGCAGAAATAAATATATAAATGCAGTATTGAAAAGTGAAGTGAGCAACATTGTATGAGTTGACAGTGAACTCCTCAAGAAACGTTCTCTTCCTGATGCTCTCCTATACATCCCCAAAACAGCTGGGCTCTCTTACCTCAGAGAAGACCTGGATGGTTGTGTGCATGCATGTATACATATACATACATACATATATCAGGTTTATACCTGTAATTATTGGGGTCCTGGGATATGTAACACACTGCCTAAATACCAATCTTGAGAAATTAGGCTTCTCAAAACCAAAAAGGAGAAAGATAATCCGAAGACTCCAGATCCAATCCATCACTGGAACTGTAAGAATCTGTAAAACTTTCCAGAAGTTTATCATTCAAATATATAGGAGCATGTACATAACTGTATGCATGAGAATATATACATAAAACATACAAATCTGCACATACACACATACACACACACACACACATACATACAAAAATACCCCATTGTTGAAGTTGAAATTCCAATGAAGGAGCCTTGGATCTAGGTTAGAAACCGGTTCTTTCACTATTGGCAAGAAATCTTAAAATAAACTGAATAATGACATACATACATACATATATATCTATTATATATATAAAGTATTCTTTAACAGGAATTGTGTTGACAGTGACTTTGATGTTTTGGTCCTGTCAATACTTCATTGGAATTGTCTAGGATGTCGATGTCATGTTTGAGTTTGTAACTGTAAAAGTCTTTGCAGTACTGAAACCATCTTTTGATGACATCATTCTTGTCTGTGAGGAGTAGGCCTGTTTTGTCCTTAGTGATAGTGGTGGTGTGTTTCTTTGTTTCCGTTAGGATTTTGACAGTTTCGTAAACAACATCCTAAACAATTCCAACAACAACAATAAGAGAGAACTTGGGGATATGCCAATTCCCCAGAAGGAAGTAGAAGAGTCAGTGCATATGCTCAAAGTTAGGAAATCTCCAAGAATGGATAATATTCCATCAGAGCTCTTAAAATATGGAGGGTTAAAGCTTATCAAGGCACTAAGTTACCTGTCAGAAGATATGGGAGACAAACCTGTGATGATGCCCATTGATGATGCCCATTACCAAAAAAAGGCAACTTAAGACTCTGTCAGAATTATTGAACAATCAGCTTAATTAGCCACCTCAGTAAAGTATTGCAAAGAGTTCTGCTAAACAGACTTAAGGGGAAGGAAGAAGAAATCCTTGCAGAAGAACTATCAGGATTTAGATCCCAAATGTATTTTGCATTAGACTGCTCACTGAGAAACATCTGTAACACCAGTCTGACCACCATCACAACTTCATTGACTTTAAAAAGGCTTTTGGCCATGTTTGGCATGATTGGTGTGGCAGGTGATGAAGAATTATAAATTTGACAACAATCTCCTTGAAATAATTCAAGCACTGTAAGAAAACTCAAGCAGTGCAATTCTCCTGAACATCATCATCATCATCATCATCGTTTAACGTCCGCTTTCCATGCTAGCATGGGTTGGACGATTTGACTGAGGACTGGTGAAACCGGATGGCAACACCAGGCTCCAGTCTGATTTGGCAGAGTTTCTACAGCTGGATGCCCTTCCTAACGCCAACCACTCAGAGAGTGTAGTGGGTGCTTTTACGTGTCACCCGCACGAAAACGGCCACGCTCGAAATGGTGTCTTTTATGTGCCACCCGCACAAGCCAGTCCAGGGGCACTGGCAACGATCTCGCTCGAAAATCCTACAGGAGCCAGTCAGGCGGTACTGGCAACGGCCACGCTCAAAATGGTGCATCTCATGTGCCACCCGCACAAGAACCAGTCCAGGGGCACTGGCAACGATCTTACTTGGCTTGCCGGGTCTTCTCACGCACAGCCCATTTCCAAAGGTCTCGGTCCGTAGTCATCGCCTCGGTGAGGCCCAATGTACGAAGGTCTTGCCTCACCACCTCAGCCCAGGTCTTCCTGGGCCTACCTCTTCCACGGGTTCCCTCAACTGTTAGGGTGTGGCACTTTTTCACGCAGCTATCCTCCTCCATTCTCACCACATGTCCATACCAGCGCAATCGTCTCTCTTGCACGCCACAACTGATGCTTCTAATGTTCAGCTTTTCTCTCAAGATACTTACACTCTGACGGGTCAGAGAATTCTTCAGGACAATGGTGGGTGTTTGACAAGGATGTCTCCTCTCTCCAGTGCTTTTCAGCATCTTTCTGGAAAAAAATCATGCGAGAGACATTTCAAGACATCCACCACTCTGTTTCCATTGGAGGACAACCCATTTCTAACCTGTGCTTTGCTGATGATATTGACCTGTTAGGGTGCAGTGAAGCAGAACTACAAGAGCTCACCACCAGACTGGAAAAAGTATCAGGAGCACATGAGATAAAAGAAGGATCCTGGTTAATAGTAACAACTAAAACACAGCAATCAATATTATGCTCAATGAAGACAGACCTGATGAAGTGGACACATTCAAGTGCTTAGGATCCTCCTCGACCAAGGACAGCAAATCTCAAAAGGAAATAATAAGAAAACTCAGTTTAGCCTTTGTTGCCATGATGAAGCTGAACACCATATGGAAAAGCAATTTCATTACTTTCACAGCAAGATGAAGTCCCTGGTGACTTCAATCCTTCTGTATGGATATGAGAAGTGAACTGTTACAACTGACATGGAGTGAAGAATCCAGACATTGCAGCACAAGTGCTTCAGAAAGCTGCTACATATCCCATATACAAAGTGTAATATGAACAGCTATGTCAAACAGCAAGTCAACAAATATACTGATAGACAGGAATCACTCCTTGCGCAGGCAAAAAGACAAAGGCTTGCCTGGTACAGTCATGTATCCAACCTCAACACACTGTCCAAAACCATTCTTCAGGGAACTGTTGAGGGAGGACAAAAAAATGAAGCAAACAGAGAAAATCCTGGTTTGACAACATCAAGGACTGGGCAGGTCACGGCACAGTGAATCTGCTACGCATGACAAAGAACAGAGACCAGTGGCAATGGTTGACTATGAAAGTGTCTGGAGTGGCATCCCAATGACTGGCTGCATCAGTTAAAGGATTTTGATGGTGATTTTCCATTGGATTGTAGCACATTTGGTCAAGCAGGCCAAAGCTTCGAAGGCACAGTCAACACTATTCTTGTTAAAGAATAATAAATATAGATGAAAAACACCTTTTGAGTGTGGTCATTGCTAGAACCACCTGACTGGCCCTCGTGCTGGTGGCACATAAAAGCACCCACTACACTCTCGGAGTGGTTGAAGTTAGGAAGAGCATCCAGCTGTAGAAACTCTGCCAGATCAGATTGGAGCCTGGTGCAGCCTTCTGGCTTGCTAGTCCTCAGTCAAACCGTCCAACCCATGCTAGCATGGAAAGCAGACGTTAAACGATGATGATGATGATGATTTAGTCTACAAAAAGTATTGAATAATCCTTCAATTTAATACAAAGTAACTTTTATCATAACTCAACATAAAAACAAACTTTAATATTTAATATACATATAGGCACAGGCATGGCTGTGTGGTAAGTAGCTTGCTTCCCAACCACATGGTTCCAGGTTCAGTCACACTGCGTGGCACCTTGGGCAAGTGTCTTCTGCTATAGCCTTGGGCTGACCAAAGCCTTGTGAGTGGATTTGGTAGACGGAAACTGAAAGAAGCCTGTTGTGTGTGTGTCTTTGTTTCTCTCCCCATCACCACTTGACAACTGGTGTTGGTGTACTTACGTCCCTGTAACTTAGCAGTTCAGCAAAAGAGACTGATAGAATAAGTACTAGGCTTTAGAAAAAAGAAGTCCTGGGGTTGATTTCTTTGACTAAAACCCTTCAAGGTGGTGCTCCAGCATAGCCACGGTCAAATGACTGAAACAAATAAAAGAATATATATACATTCATACTACATACACGCATGTGTGTGTGTGTGTGTTGGTGGGATAAATATTCTACGGCAAAAAAAGAAAATCTGATTAAAAAGATGGCATTTTACAAATCAAGTTCTTTACTTCGGCAGAGGGATGCAGAGGAGAGCCGAGGGGCGGGGGATGGGAGAATGCTTAGACATTCCCTTGTCACTCTCTCACTATCAACAGAACAATGAACCAACGATTGAACTGATTGGAAATCAGTAACCAATGATTCTATTCCTCACAAACTATGGCACCAAAAAAATTTTTTAAATAACAAAAAAAAACAAATAAATCATCTGGAGGTTAAGATCTCAATGTCCTAAATCTGTGACCCAGTTTATCATCATCATCACCATCATCATCATCATCGCCAACACCACCATCACCCCTACCCCCCACCATCATCATCATCATCAAATAGCAGACGTTCTCACTGGACTTGTCTTATTAATGCCCTTGAGTAAAAATATGAACATCACGAAATCTCAATTTTTTTTCTTTTTCCACCCCCACCTCCACCCACCTCTATAAATCTGAAAGCTTTTGCATCAAAGTTACACGAAAAAAAAAAAATAAATAAATTAAAAAATCAATATTATTTATTGGTTCCTCTCTCTCTCTCTCTCTCTCTCTCTTTCTCCCCTGACACTCACTTCTGTTTCACTTCCCTCTTCCCACCAACCTCCATCTCTTTTTTTTTATTACTCTCTGTTCTTTCTTCATCACACACTTTACTTGTCCTGCTAGGTTAGTGGTTCAATACATCACTATCAGAATATTCCTAGCAGGCTAAATATCTCAATATATCACTTCTGCTCTAAACATTTACCCACGCTCTCTCTCTCTCACTCTCTCTGTCCATCTGTCTGTCTGTATACATATATATATATATATATATATATATATATATATATATATATGTATATATATATATGTATATATATCTTATTTATTTGTTTATCCACCCCACCATCCCTCCACTCCGACCGTCAACTCTTTATCTCTTTCTTTCTAGAACCCTCTATCCATCTTGATTTATCAATGATTCACATCAATGACTGGAAAGTAAGACTTTGATTCAATTTGCCCTGTGTAAAGTAAAAGAATAATACTACACATAAATAAATAAAATAAAATAAAATAAAATAAAATAATAAAACTAAATAAAACAAATAAAATAAAAACATGACCAGGGAAAAATTATCAGAGATGTATACAGTTTGAAACACCTTTCATTTAACGAGGAAAATACATGTGTGTGTGTGTGTGTGTGTATGTGTGTGTGTGTGTGTGTGTGTGTGTGTGTGTATTGAGTGCATGCAGCGTTTGTGTGTATACATAATATATTGCAAAATAAATAATATGTTTGTGGCTGGCTTAGATGATATGGTCACATATTTCTTAATGCTCTTTGATGTGAAGATTGGTTTAGTACATACATACATAAATACATATATATATATAAATATATATATACACATATGTATATATTTATACATATCTGTCTATCCATTTCTTTCTCTTTACATATATATATATATATATATATATATATATATAGAGAGAGAGAGAGAGAGAGAGAGAGAGAGAGAGAGAAATAGAGAGAGAGAGATAAAGAGATAAATAGATAGACAGATAGCTATAGATATATATATATATATACATAGTATATGTATACAGATATGTGTGCATGTAAATATATATATTGGGTCATCCCATAAATAATGCATTTTTTTTATACTTCTTTTATTTATCAAAATTAAGATAAACAAAGTTCTTTTTTAATCTATAATATACTTTCCTTCATTTTCCACAATGCTCTTCCATCTATCTCATAGACTTGCAAGGCCCCTCTTCCAAAATTCACTTGTCTGTGATGAAAAATATTCCTCCAGTACTGTTCTGACCTCGTCTACAGAATTCATATTTTTTCCTTCCAAATGATTTTGAAGACTGTGGAATAAATGATGATCAGATTAGGCAATGTCTGGCAAATATGGTGGGTGAGGCACCAATTCCCATTGAAACTGCTCCAGCCTTTAGAATGTCCTTGCTGTATGTGGCTGAGCATTATCTTGAAAGAAGAAAACCTTTCATCTTGAAACCAAAGATGGTCGTTTTTCTTCTAGAGCTGACTTAAGCTGTTCAAGTTGCTCACAGTAGATCTCCTTTGTTATCATTTGGTTTGGGTTTAAAAGTTCAAAGTGGGCTAAACATTTCATATCTCACCAAACAGCTAACAACACTTTACATGGGTGAAGACCTTCTTTAGCCTGTGGTGCCAGTGTTTCTCCTTTCCCTACCCACTGTCTTCAGTACATGACATTTTTACAGAGATCCCATTTCTCATCATCAGTCACTATTCGGTCCAAAACAGGTACAATCATGAGACTTGACAGCAAAGAAGAGAACACATTCACTCTCTGCATGCGATTAGACTCAGAAAGTTTGTGAGGAACCCACAAACCCAATTAGCTGACTTTTCCGATAGCACGCAGGTGTTGATGAATGATTGAATGACCAAATCCAAACTTCTCTGCTAGTTCCTCAACAGTTACAATGGAATTTTTCTTCACTAGGGTTTGAGGACATCCTTATTGAGCTCTACAGATCTTCCAAGATAAAGTTTGTCTTCTAGGCTGTAGTTTCCAGCTCAGAATTTCTGGAACCAACATTGATACTGGCTTATGCTTATTGTCCAATCCCCATATACTGCATGAATATTCCTCACACTTTCCATTGCATTGTTGACTTTATTGAGCTCATAAAGTAAAATATGCCGAATATGCTCCTTTGTCACTTCTATTATAGCTTTGAAAAAATAGCTGTTAAAATCGAATTGCACTCTTCAAAGCTTGCACTAAGAATAAGTAGAAGGTAAAATTATTACCTGCTTTAATAGCAAATTGATGCAGGTAGTTTATCCCATCCCCCTCTGACTTTTAGTTCATGCAATTGAAAAAATTGCATTATTTATGGGATGACCCAATTTATGGTGTGTGCACGTGCATGTTTGTATATACATATTTATATGTAGCTGTGTGTATATATATGTATATATATATATAATTTACATATATGCATACACACACAATCTTTTATGTATAAACACACATGCATAATATTATATGTACACACACACTTATCTGCAAAGGCGGCGAGCTGGCAGAAACGTTAGCACGCCGGGTGAAATGCTTAGCGGTATTCTGTGTGCCACTACGTTCTGAGTTCAAATTCCGCCGAGGTCGACTCTGCCTTTCATCCTTTCGGGGTCGATTAAATAAGTACCAGTTACGCACTGGGGTCGGTATAATCGACTTAATCCGTTTGTCTGTCCTTGTTTGTCCCCTCTGTGTGTAGCCCCTTGTGGGTAGTAAAGAAATAACACACTTATCTGCAAATTCACAGACTTTGCCTTTCATCCCTTCAGGGTCAATAAATTAAATAACAATGGAGTACAAGGGTCGATGTAATCGACTAAACCCCTCCCCACAAAATTTTAGGCCTTGCACCTATGGTAGAAAGGATTATTATCATTGATTTGACTCAAGCTCATTCTTATTCCTGGTAGAATTTATGTAGGCAGCAGGTTACTGCCTGTAACTTTTGGTATTCACAAGCTTTTAGAACCCTCCTGATAATCTTTCCTGTCCCTAAGAGGCAAACTTTACCACATGGTTCTGAGTTCAGTCCCACTGTGTGGCATCTTGGGCAAGTGTCTTCTACTATAGCCTCGGGCCTACCAAAGCCTTGTGAGTGGATTTGGTAGATGGAAACTGAAAGAAGCCCATCGTATATATGTGTATATATATATATATATATATATATATATATATATATATATATATATTACAAAGAATAAGCCCTGGGGGTCGATTTGTTCGACTAAAGGCAGTGCTCCAGCATGGCCACAGTCAAATGACTGAAACAAGTAAAAGAGTAAAAGAGTATCTTTCCAGTGGTCAGTGATGAAAAGGAAACACACATGCCTGGTAGAAAGTATATTTTACTCACATCTTCCAACATAAGATCTTCTTTCAGTATGCCTAATCTCTGTTTGCAGAGAAGTCATCTGAAGATCTGGCAGGAACTCTACGATGTGAATACATTTGTTACAAAGAGTGAGGTGCTATTTGTCATCATTGGCACAGACCACACTTGTGAACAACCAAATAGGGTGATGAAGGCATCATCATAATCATCATCACAATCATCATCATCATCACAATCATCATCATAATCATCATCACAATCATCATCATTATCATCATCACAATCATCATCATCATCATCATCATCATCGTCATCATCATCATCATCATCATCACCATCGTCATTGTCATCATCATCATCATCATCATTATTGTCATCATCATCATCATCGTCATCGTCATCATCATCAGCATCATCATCATCATCATCGTCATCATCATCATCATCATCATCATTATTGTCATTATCATCATCATTATTGTCATTATCATCATCATCATCATCATCATCATTTGCATTGTTGTCGTCATCATTGTCGTCATCATTGTCGTCAGCATCATCATCATCATCATCACCATCTGGTACAGCTTGCTCAGACATTTTTAACCCACAAACACCATCCATCTTGGTCCTGCTGCATTAGCCGAAGGAATTCGTCGAGGAGGCATCCAACGTCTCTGGTCAGTTGATCTACACACATTGTAGATCAACCTGCTTGAGTACAGTCGTACTTTGGCATCCATAGCAGTGGGTCATTTGCCAGTTCTTGTTTAAGCTCACCAGCAATGTTTCCCAAAGCATGGTGAGCCCTAAACAAACTGGATGCTGTCTGAAAATCAACCCTATCAGACAACCTTAAGATGAATTTTCTTCCATGCAACAGAAGAATCAGTTCTTTTATATGGAGCAACAGCATGAATGCTTACCAAAAATCAGAATCCAAGCTAGATGGAACATACACCTGAATGTTGAGAACAGTCATAAGCATATCTTGGAGAACTCATCCCACCCAAGAAACAGTTGTATGGAGATCGCCTGCCTGTTTCCACAATTATAAGGGATGAAGGTATACTCTATGTTACTTAGTATTTCTAATGTTGCCAACACAAGGCATCAATTCTTTCAGGTCACACCAAGGATGTTACACTTTTCAAGAAATTATAAGGGACATTGTTCACAGCTCACAAGAATACCATGAAGTACGATATAAGCAAGTACTGTCAAGAAACAGCATGACACTTTCAACAAGATCAAGGCTACCCTCCTGAATTACCAGAATCTTTCGGACTTAGAAGGTGATCTATTTAGGCGTAGGAGTGGCTGTGTGATAAGTAGCTTGCTTACCAATCACATGGTTCCAGGTTCAGTCCCACTGCATGGCACCTTGGGCAAGTGTCTTCTACTATAGCCTCGGGCCAACCAAAGCCTTGTGAGTGGATTTGGTAGACGGAAACTGAAAGAAGCCCATCATATTTATGTATATATATATATATATATATATATATATATATATATATATATATATATATATATGTGTGTGTGTGTGTGTGTGTGTGTGTGTGTATATGTCCCCCCCAACATCACTTGACAACCAATGCTGGTGTGTTTATGTCCCCGTAACTTAGCGGTCTGGCAAAAGAGACCGATAAAATAAGTACTAGGCTTACAAAGAATAAGTCCTGGGGCCGATTTGCTCGACTAAAGGTGGTGCTCCAGCATGGCCGCAGTCAAATGACTGAAACAAGTAAAAGAGTAAAAGAGAGTATGTTAACAACTTTAATAAGGCATGTGTATGTTACCCAAGAGAATATTCCACAGAATTTGATTGGTCGATAAAAGTGGCTAGATACAGTATGCTGAAAATATTGCTTAAGACATCAGTGGAGACATTGGCTTCTGGGTAACAGTTAAGAAGCAGAACAACACCAAGTTCTCATGAAATAAGAAATAAACAATCAAGGTCCATGACCAAAGGAGGATCTGAAAGAAACAGAGCAATTCTATGGTCGGTCTATGGCACTATCAAACTAAGACACTGATTAGAAGAATGTACTTAGTCTATGCACTATCAAACTGAGATGTTGATTAGAAGAATGCACTTTGGAACATTGAGTTTACTCTCACACTCAGGGCATTGTTTGTCTTCGATATATCTGTCCTTCTATGTACATCCAGGTTCAAACTCAGACATTGCCCGGAAAATCTGGAAAAACCAATGAAACTCATCAAAGTGAAAAATCAACAATATCTGAGGAACATGTTGGAGAAGAACAACATCCGTCAGTTGAAAGTTCAAAAACTGCCGTTTGCGGATGGAATGGTATTGATCCAAAATATGGCAAAAGAAACAATCAGCACAGTCGCAGATCTTCAGCTAAATATTCAATAACAGGATCTAGCATCGACAGCAGATTTTGACAAGATTATTCTCATGTTTGACATTTATAAAGCTAAACTCCTTGAAACAAGAAAGAAACAAGGAGGAAATAAAGACAAGGCAAACATCTAATTCAATAGCAGATGGCTGACACCACAAATATTAAATGCATATTAATGGAATGCTTTGTCTCAGGAAAAAAAAAAAAGAAAATTTATTGGAATAGCTTAGATAAACAGTGCTCAAGAATAAGGCAAAAGTTAGTTCTCATATCTGCACCATACTGCACACAAAAAACAAACCTGCAAATGCAGTTGACAATAACAACCATGTGAAGGCTGGTGATTTATCACAGCACTGTCCCAAAGCATGGATGGACTTCTGGTTGTTGTACACTACAAGTTCTGCTAACATACTGCGATATGTTCAACAATGTGTTGAACAACACATATTGTTGATATCTTTTACTCTCTTACTTGTTTCAGTCATTTGACTGCGGCCATGCTGGAGCACTGCCTTTAGTCAAGAAAATCGACCCCAGGACTTATTCTTTGTAAGCCTAGTACTTATTCTATCGGTCTCTTTATGCCGAACCGCTAAGTTACGGGGAAGTAAACACACCAGCATCGGTTGTCAAGCGATGGTGGGAAGACAAACAAAGACACACAAACACACATACATATATACGACGGGCTTCTTTCAGTTTTCGTCTACCAAATCCACTCACAAGGATTTGGTCGGCCCGAGGCTATAGTAGAAGACACTTGCCCAAGTTGCCATGCAGTGGGACTGAACCCGGAACCATGTGGTTGGTAAGCAAGCTACTTACCACACAGCCACTCCTGCGCCTATGTTCAACAATATTTATAACAATATAAGACAGTGAGCTGGTAGAGTCATTACTATGCTGGACAAAGTGCTTAGTGGCATTTCATTTGTCTTTTTGTTCTGAATTCAAATTCTGTTGCGGTCAGCTTTGTCTTTCATCCTTTTGGGGTTGATAAAGTAAGTACCAGTTGAGCACAATTTAACCCACTCACCTGAAATTACTGACTTTGTGCCAAAATTTGAAACCAATATTTATAACAATATGTATGATTAAGTGAAGGTGCATGGCTTAGTGGTTTGGATATTCAGCTCACAGTCGCAAGGAAATGAGTTCAATTCCTGGTAGTGTTGTTGTGTCCTTGAGCGAGACACTTTGTTTCATGTTGCTCCAGTCCACTCAGCTGGTTAAAATGAGTTCTACCTGTATTTCACATTGTTTGTCACACTCTCTGAGAACTACGTTAAGCATACGCATGTCTGTGGAGTGCTCAGCCACTTGCACGTTAATTTCATGAACATGTTGTTTCATGAATCAACTGAAAACTCATCATCATAACCAATGAGTGCCAGTAAATATATGGAAACTAGGTACTTTGAAGATTAAGGTAGATGAGATGAGACCAGACAGTCTTGATACTGATATTTTCCACATTCATGGAATATTCTCTGGATTAACCCTTTAGCATTTAAATTGGACATATCTGACCCAAATATTCTACATGTCTTATGTTCAAGCTGGCCAGATCTTGCCTCTCATACCTAACCTACAATGTCATTCTTAAAACAGAGAACCACGTCATCGATATCTCACAGCTACAAGATAATGTGAGGTTAATTCAAAACAATGTAACAGAGTAATCTGAATGCCAAAGGGTTCAGAAAAAAACCATGTTGTTTCAACAGTACAAGAAAGTTGACAGGAACATCATTTCAGTTCATAAGGTGGCGAGCTAGCAGAAACGTTAGCATGCCGGGCAAAATGTTTAGCGGCATTTTGTCTGCTGCTACGTTCTGAGTTCTAATTCCGCCGAAGTCGACTTTGCCTTTCATCCTTTCGGAGTCGATTAAATAAGTACCAGTTACGCACTGGCGTCGATATAATCGACTTAATTCATTTGTCTGTCCTTGTTTGTCCCCTCTGTGTGTAGCCCTTTGTGGGCAGTAAAGAAATAAGGATCATCATCTCAGTATTAATGAAACTGATGGAGGAAGGTAACCAAACACTAAAATGGCATCAGTGTTGCAAACATCTTGCAGAAGAAGGCAGCAACTGCCATCCCACAGCAGGTGCTATTGTTTTAAGAAGAACACTGAATATGTACATATAGAGTGTAGGGTGGGGTTCCAAGACTCTGAAATATAAAGGTGTGGAAGGGGTAGACCCAGGAAGATGTGGGACAAAGTGGTGAGAAAGGATCCACAGGCATTGGGATTCAGAGGTGATGAAAGGGGACTGAGAATTCTGGTGGTTTGCTGTGTTTGAAAAGACACATCAAGTTAAGTTTAAGCAAGGTTGTCTTTGCATACAAGCTTGTTCCCTGCATCTGTCGTCTCCAGCTGAGCATTCTTGACCTAGAGGGCTCTTGGGTGCTGGTGCCACGTAAGAGCACCTGTGCTGGCACTGCATAAAAGCACCCAGTACACTCTGTAGAGTGGTTGGTGTTAGGAAGGGCATCCATCTGTAGAAACCATACCAAAACAGAAATGGAGCCTGGGCAGCTCCTGTCAAACCATCCAACCTATGCCAGCATGGAAAATGGACATTAAATGATGATGACAATGGTGATGATGATGATGATGAACATTGTAAGACACCACCTACCAATAAGAAAGTTCCAATGGCATCACTGACCATTATGTCATTGGTCATATGTCAGTGAAAACACCATTGCACAACTGAGAGGAATTTATGGAAGAGACACAACACAACGTGGCCTGTGCAAAACTTTGTGCTGAATGCACACTTCAGTAACTGTAGAAATGACAGGGACTGTGGCGCTGCCTAAAATTACACCCAACAAAGCAAGGAAGATGTGTAAAATCTTATTTCTGAAAGATACAGACCAAATAGTTCCTGCATACGGAACTTATAGTTCAACCTGATAACTAGCAAGGCTGCTCTGTTACTTCATAAATCCGTACCTAAAACTTCAAAGGACTTTCAATAGGAATTGTGTAAAACAACTGCATCCCAAATATCATCATTATCACCATCATCATTGTCATCATCATCATTTAATGTCTGTTGTTCATGTTGGCATGGATTGGTCAGTTTGACCAGAGCTGGCAAGCTGGGGGGGGGGGGGGGCTGCACCAGATTCCATTCTGATTTGGCATGGTTTCTATGACAGGATGCCTTTCCCAACACCAACCACTTTACAGAGTGGACTCAGTGCTTTTACATGGCACCAACATATGCTTTTACATGGAGCCACACAGGTGGTTTTTATGTGGCTCCACATGGGCATTTTTTATGTGGCACTACATTGATGCTTTACATGGAACTGCATGTAAAAGAGAATTGTTTTCAATTATCTTTGTTATGTTTCTGTAATCTTGATTACTATTTCCAAACTTTTGTTCAATTCCTTGACCTAGAAAACAAGATTAACACATTTAATTAAATTTCTAAATTAACTAAAAACAAAGAAAGTGCCAAGTATGTATTTTATGGCAGCTATTTGAAAATCGAAAATGGCTGTTGGCCATGCAGGTGACTATGCAAATGCCAGTATTGATTTTCTGATTCTCTATGCTCTGACCATTCCAAAAATGTACAAGTTTCCTAATCACCCGAAATTTTGAATGAAATTATATTTAATAAGACGAGGCTACTCATTCCTACTTACAAGGCTAAGGGGTTGACTTAAAGCTATACAAAAAGAACACTTACCCAAGATGTCATGTGGGGAGATTGAACCTGAAAACTGATAATTGCAAAGTTAACATCTTAACCACTCAGCTATGCTTTAATAAAGAATGTGTGTGTGTGTGTGTGTGTGTGTGTACATTGGTATGTATGTATATGTGTGTATGTCTGACTATATGTATACACACATACACTTAAATGTTTTAGCTTACATACATCTAAGAAACAAACACTTCAGTACACACACACACGTACGTACGTACGTGTGTGTGTGTGTGTGTGTGTGTGTGTATACATATATATATATATAGGTGCAGGAGTGGCTGTGTGGTAAGTAGCTTGCTTACCAACTACATGGTTCCGGGTTCAGTCCCACTGCGTAGCACCTTGGGCAAGTTTCTTCTACTATAGCCTCAGGTCGACCAAAGCCTTGTGAGTGGATTTGGTAGACGGAAACTGAAAGAAGCCCATCGTATATATATATGTGTATGTATATATATGCGTGTGCATGTTTGTGTGTCTGTGTTTGTCCCCTTAACATCGCTTGACAACCAATGCTGTTGTGTTTACGTTTCCTGTAATTTAGCAGTTCAGCAAAAGAGACTGATAGAATAAGAACTAGGGTTACAAAGAATAAGTCCTGGGGTCGATTCGTTCGACTAAAGGCGGTGCTCCAGCATGGCCTCAGTCAAATGACTGAAACAAGTAAAAGAGTAAAGAGTAAGAGTATATATACACACTCACACACATATATACATACCACCACTATAACAAACACCAGCATCATCATATGTCTGCTTTCCATGCTGGCATGTGGTGGACAGGTTGTCACCCCTTGTTGAAGTCAGTTCTTGTTCAAAGTTACTATCCTTCCAGGTACAGCCAGAGAACCATGCTTCACTCATCCATTTTATTTCCGAATGGTTTCTTTGATTGGATGCCCTTTCTGACACCAATCACTTTACAAAATAAGCTGGGTGCACCTTTTCATGAAACCAGTATTTTAACAACACAGATGCAGCACGGAATTCTGTCAGTGAACAGGTCACAGTCTCAAAGCGACGAAAATATTTTGGCAAATTAAATTTAAATGTTGAAGTGAATCTAACAGTTTTTGTGTGTTTTTAAATGGCTTATAAACACCTTCCACGCTGCAATTGTTTATACATACATACATACATACATACATACATACATATACACATACATACATACATACATACATACATATATATCATGAACTAACTGTTACTTTCTCAGATGCAGCACAATTTTGTCAGTGAACAGGTCGCGGTCTCAAAGCAACAAAAATATTTTGACATATTAAATTTAAATGTTGAAGTGAATCTGACGGTTTTTCTGTGTTTCTAAAATGGCTTATAAACACCTTCCATGCTGCAATTGTTTTCGTTCCTGCACACGATCTCAGATCAGGTCGCTTGCTATGCAAGTACATCTCAGTATTTTAACAGTTTATAATTTAAACTAGCCATATCCACAGGGAGGGGGAGAAACATAGGGGTGTTGTGGGTAATGGTAAATATGCTTCGGAGGGGTGAGAGAGAGAAAGAGAGAGAGAGAAAGAGAGAGAGAGAAAGAGAGTTGGGGGAGTGGGGTGATTTGGATGAGAAAGAGGGAGTAGAATGTTGAAAAAAAAAATGGGAGAGCCAGGTAAGTCCAGAAACATTTCTAGTTACATGGGAATGTGGTTTGATGAAGAAGAAGAATCAACTGCCTTCTTTAGTTCCAAGCAGAGTAAGAAGACACCACACACATGCACACACACATACAATACACACACACACACACACACACACACACACACACACACACACAAACACACATTATGGGAAAGATAGGAAAATATACCAACAGAACAAAGAGTCATCCTGCAAACCACCATTGTCTAATATGTAATTTCTTAGTTAGATCAGGTGCTGGTTTAATAAGTCATACTCAGATCTATATTGGTTTTGGTGGCCTGAAGACTTACATGAGGAGTGACCAGGTGAAATGAATGAATTGATAGTTAGTAACGGTAATGAGAATTTGGTGCTGATTGTCTATTTGGTTGGGGGTGTTTTTTTGTTTGTTTTTTTTTTGTCTTCATGCTGAACACTAATACATTATTTTCAATGGGAGAGTGCATCATAAATATATTATATTATATTATATTATATTATATTATATTATACTATATATATACTCAATACAAAATAGTGTACATTTAAACACAAGAGAAAACTACCTTCAACAAGTAGTTTTTGCATGCTAGAAGAAGCAGTCAAAACGACCAAAACCACATTTAAGAGCAATGCCAATAAAATAACAAGGTAAAAAGTTTTTTTATTTTTCATTGCTTTTGAAGATTGCTCTTAAATGTGGTTTTGGTCGTTTTGACTCCTTCTTCTAGCGTGCAAAAACTACCTGTTGAAGGTAGTTTTCTCTTGTGTTTAAATTTACACTATTTTATATTGAGAATATGTTGTCTATTGACTTTTTATACATGCTAGGCCACTGGTGGTGAATTTTCTAAAAATTAACCACCCTATATATATTTTACGTATATATATATCTTATGTTATATTATATATATACCCATGCTGGCATGGGTCAGACAGTTAGACTGGACCTGGTAAGCCAGAGAGCTGTACTAAGTCTGTTCCAGTCTGATTTGGCATGATTTCTATAGCTGGATGCCCTTCCTAATGCCAACCACTCCAAGAGTGTTATGGGGGCTTTTTACATGCCAGTTACATGACACCAGAATTGCCATGACTACGATTTTGCTTAGCTTGACGAGTCTTCTCAAGCATGATGAGTCATCATCATCATCATCATCATCGTCGTCGTCGTTTAACATCCGCTTTCCATGGGTTGGATGATTTGACTGAGTATTGGCAAACCAGGTGGCTACACCAGGCTCCAATCTGATCTGGCAGAGTTTCTACAGCTGGATTCCCTTCCTAACGCCAACCACTCTGAGAGTGTAGTGGGTGCTTTTATGTGCCACCGACACGAGGGCTAGTCAGGCGGTACTGGCGACGGCCACACTCAAAATGGTGTATTTTACGTGCCACCTGCACAGGAGCCAGTCCATTGGCACTGGCAACGATCTCGCTCAAATGTCTTACTGGCAACAGCCACGCTCGAAATGGTGTATTTTACGTGTCACCTACACAGGAGCCATATATATATATATATATATATATATATATATATTAGGAGTGAGCAAACAAATGAAAGAAGGGCACTCAACCAATTTATTGAGTTACATGTATATACATATACGTGTGTGTGTGTGTGTGTGTGTGTGTGTGTGTGTGCATGTGTGTGTGTCTCTGTGTCTGTATGTGTGTGTGTGTGTGTACACATATTCATACACACACACACATGTGGAAGCATGTGGCTCTGTGGTTAAGGTGTTGCAGTCATGATCATAAAACTGTGATTTCAATTCTTGTACTGAGTGATTTGGTGTGTCCTTGAACAAGACGCTCCATTTCACATTGTTCCAATGCACTCAACCGGCAAAAGTAAGTAATTCTGGGACAAGACTGGCTTTCCATCTGTTGGGAGAGTGTGGAGTGTGGCGGTGGGTGGCAGGTAATATATACACCACAGAATGCTGGGAAACCAGCCTTATGAGCCTATGGCTTAGCCCAGGGCTATAGTTGAAAAGACTTGCCCAAGGTGCCATGTGATGGAGCTGAACCTGAAACCATGTGGCTGGGAAGTAAGCTTCTTCCTACCAACACAGCCAAGGAATTCATTTTGCAAACATGAAGTTTCAGGTTCAATTCTTAGCACATGGCATTTTGGGTATGTTGGGTCGAGTTAAACACAAACAATTTTTATGATATTAGGTAGACAAGTTCTACACAAAAGCCTGCCAGACAGACAGTAGCTGTGATTTGAAGGCGCAGACCAATGCTGAATTAACTATTAAGCAAAATAAGAATGTGTTTAGGGCATCAAGAGAAGGGTGGGAGTCACCAGAGAAATGGTAAATGGTTTAGGGCACAAAAGAAATCATTTTAAAATTGTTAAAATAATATTTGAAGTACTTTACATGATCGGAAATATAAGTACTTTATATGATCGGAAGTGTTCAAGATGTCATAGTGAGGATCTGATCAAAGAATTTGCAATTGAAAAAAAAAGTAGGAGAAAACTTTTCAAATATGAAGTGGGAGTATACAAAAAAAGAAGCATTATTTTCCATCTTATTGTTAGTTTTATTTTATTTAGAAAAATAAAATTTGTTTAATGGTTTATCATTTTGTATTCTGAATTATATATATAGCAGTGAGAAAGGATTTATAAATATTGGGACTCACAAAAGGGATGACAGGGGATTGAGACTCTTGGCAGTTTGCTGTACTTGAATAGACACATCAAGCTAAGTAAAAGCATGGTTGCTTTTGCATGAAGGCCCATCCCTTACAACCCTCTCTGACTGAGCATCACTAATCTTGTAGGCTGGTACTGGTGCCATGTAATCTTTCAGGTGCTGGTGTCATGTAAAAAGCTATATAAAAGCACCCAGTACACTCTGTAAAGTAGCTGGTGTTAGGAAGAGCATCCAGCTGTAAAAGCCATGCCGAAATAGACATGGAGCCTGAACAGCCCTTCAGCCGGTCAGCTCCTGTCAAACCATCCAATCCATGCCAGCATGGAAAACAGATATTAAATGATGGTGATGATGATGATGATGATGAAGGGGCACCAAAATCTTTTAGGTGTTTAGTGCCTCTCAGAGTCTTAATTCAGCTCTGGTTCAATTGTGTCACATCCTACCACACTGATTCTGTTTGAGAATTACATTAAGGTTACATGTATCTGAGAAGTACTCAGCCAGTTAGAGCTTTAATTCAATATGTAGGTGGCACAGTTGATGTGCATGCACATAAGTAAGGAAAAGAAAAGGAAAAAAAAAACTTACTCATAGAGTGAGATGGAACGGTTTAATGACTCAATTGGTTGAATGTCATGGCTAAGTCATTCATCCGAAACGGTTCCTAATCAGTGAACTATGTGATATGAGGCAAGAATGAAAGAAAAAAAAAAGAAACTTTGAAGTTATAATAGCTTCCTCCTCAATTTAACTATTTGCCAGAACCAGCCCCCACCCCAAGGGAATAGCCATTGATGTGTTCAGAGAAGAAGCCATAAAGAAGCACCAGTTGATGGGAAGGAACATCTACTACTCAAAATTCAATGACAAATTCCCATTGAAATTGATAGATAAGCACACCAGAATCATGAAAGAATCAACACGACCAGGAAACTGATATCTCTTGTACATAGGAAAAAATTAAATGCACCATAAATACATTTGAGATTAAATGCAGTGATATATCAGTAACGAATGCATGCTATGAATAGGTTCGACCGATAAAAATGCTAATAATTCCTCAGTCAGTGAAATTGTTATTCTTATAAATCCCAGTGCAATTTCGCTTTGAATAAATATTGAATCTATCATTAACTGGGCATTACTGGTCCTAATTTGTATAAGATACATCTGCAGATGTCCATCATAATGTTATGCTCTATTCAAAATATCTAAGCCATTGACTAAACTATTGCAAACTTTTGGTGTGAATTTCATAAACTACAAGTACACACACACACACACACACACACACACACACACTCATGCACACACATGTTCATGTACACACACAAACATGTACATACACTCATAAAATGAGTTTATTTTATAAATACAAACATTACAATTGTTGACATCAAAAGTTGCTATATATCGCTGGCGGGGGAGATGAGTTGCTGCTATCTCTAGTAGTTGAGTACCCATCACTGATGAGACCAAAGAAGGTTGAAATCACATGATCTGGTAGTCTCCACACTGGAGATAGCAGGGATTTATCTCCCCTGCTAGTGATATAAACAAGAATGCATTTTGCACCAAATGCTACTTTGGGAGTTTCTCTCGTGGTTATTTTTGCAGTATAGTTTGTTCCTACAGAACATCCACATTTAAGTGAAGATATCATTGGTATTGATATTGCCTCTGTTGTTAATATATATATTTTTTAACAAGCTCAATGGCTAATCACGACACCAGTGCATGTACTGGCATGGAGATGAATTGCTGTTGTCTCTAGCAGTCTCGCATCCATCATCGATAAGACCAGGGAAGGTCAAAACTGTGTGATCTGCTAGTCTTGGTGCTGGAGGTCGTGGGGATTTATCTCCCCTGCTAGTGATATAAACGAGAATGCATTTTGCACTAAAAGACAATATGAGAGTTTCTCTCGTGGTATCTATCACAGTATAGTTTGTTCTAACAGAATATCCATGTTTAAGTGGGGATAAATATTATCTCACAATTTTATAAACTTCCCAGAGGACATAAAATTATTCTTTTTTGGAACATTGTCTCTCAAAGCACATTACATAAAGCTATTAATAATAGCATATAGATATTGTGTTGAAAAACCCTTTTGGATAGTATAATCAAAGTCAGTTAAAATTTCTCCATATAAGTGTGGGCGTAGCTGTGTGGTAAGAAGCTTGCTTCCCAACCACATAGTTCCGGGTTCAGTCCCACTGCATTGGATGGACCAAAGCCTTGTGAGTGGATTTGGTAGACGGAAACTGAAAGAAACCTGTCGTATATCTATATATATATATATATATGTGTGTGTTTGTTTGTCTGTGTTTGTCCCCCCAACATAGCTTGACAACCGACGTTGGTGTGTTTGCGTCCCAGTAACTTAGCGGTTTGACAAAAGAGACTGATAGAATTAGTACTAAGCTTACAAAGAATAAGTCCTGGGGTTCATTTGCTCGACTAAAGTCGGTGCTCCAGCATGGCTTCGATGTACTTTGAGAGCCAATGTTCCATAAAATGTGCATATTTTATGTATGAACTATTTCTTGTTTCTGTTGAATTTTTCGAGGAAATGAATTCATAGAAAATTAAGAGAGGTCAAAGAGTTTAAGAAATTTGGCAATAAAGGTCCATCAGACAGTGAAAAAGACAAAAACAAGAAATGTAAGAAAGAAACAAACAAGCAAATAAAACATGAACGACTGAGGAAAGCCAGTTAAAATTTCTCCATATAGGTGCAGGCGTGGCTGTGTGGTAAGAAGCTTGCTTCCCAACTACATGGTTCCAGGTTCACTCCCACTGCATGGAACCCTGGGCAAGTGTCTTCCACTATATAGTGGATTTGGTAAATGGAAACTGATAGAAGCCCATTGTGTGTGTATATATATATATCGTTTAACGTCCGCTTTCCATGCTAGCATGGGTTATATATATATATATATATATATATATATATATAAAGAAATAAGAAATGTTGGCATGCCAGGCAAAATGCTTAATGGTATTTCGTCTGCCATTACGTTCTGAGTTCAAATTCTGCCAAGGTCGACTTTGTCTTTCATCCTTTCGGGGTCAATAAATTAAGTACCAGTTACGCACTGGGGTTGATGTAATTGACTTAATCCCTTTGTCTGTCCTTGTTTGTCCCCTCTATGTTTAGCCCCTTGTGGGCAATAAAGAAATAAGAAACGTTAGCACGCCAGGCGAAATGCTTAACGGTATTTCGTCTGCCGTTACGTTCTGAGTTCAAATTCCACTGAGGTCAATTTTACCTTTCATCCTTTCGGGGTCGATAAATTAAGTACCAGTTGTGCACTGAGGTCGGTCTGTCCTTGTTTGTCCCCTCTGTATGTGGCCCCTTGTGGGCAATAAAGTAATAAGAACTGACACCTGTACACCTTTGTTACTTATTTATATTCTGTTCACCTAACTTGGAATCTGCTCTTCGTAAATATTATAGAAAGTACCTTTATAAAAAGTATGTCTAAATTACCAAGAGCAGACATCTTCACTAAGCTGGGTTGTATTGTCCTCACACACAACAGGAATATTAGATACAAACACTTCTATATGGAGTCTTAATATTCAATATTCAAATAATATTGTTGGGGTATGTGGACTATACCAAACTAGCAAGGTGCCTAAATGTAAGTACCTAATTCAACTGAATCTTAATTGTATTTTATGTGTGTGTGTGTGTGTGTGTGTGCATGTCTTTGTGTGTATGTCTTTGTGTCTGTGTTTGTCCCCCCACCACTATTACTACGTAACAACTGGTGCTGGTGTGTTTATGTCCCTGTAACTTAGTGGTTCAGCCAAAGACACTGATAGAAAAAGTACTAAGCTTAAAAATTAAGTCCTGGGGCCAATTTGTTCGACTAAAATCCCTAAAGGTGGTAATGCCCCAGTATAGTCACTGTGAAATGACTAAAACAAAAACAAGGATAAAAGAATTTGGGAATAATCTTGAGTGACTTCCTAATAATAGTATTAGGAGTGGCTGTGTGGTAAGTAGCTTGCTTACCAACCACATGGTTCCGGTTTCAGTCCCACTGCATGGCACCTTGGGCAAGTGTCTTCTACTATAGCCTCGGGCCGACTAAAGCTTTGTGAGTGGATTTGGTAGAGGGGAAACTGAAAGAAGCCCATCGTATATATTAATTCTTCTGCCAATTCTTCAATTTGCACAGGTACTTTATTATATTGACTCCTGAAAGGACAAAAGGCAAATTTGATCATAATACGATTTGAACTTGGGAGAGCAGAAACCCAAATCAAATACTATAAGACATTTCATTTTCTGATAATTCTTCTAATCCACCATTCCACACTGGCGCTTTATTTTATCAACCCTGAAAGGATGAAAGGCAAAGTTGACTGCAATGGGATTTGAACTCTGATAAAAAAAAAAAAGAGGAAAATAACAACAAAAAAAAGAATTAGTGATTTCAAACCAGTATATTACTGGTACTGATACTATGAATTATAACATGAAATGAAAATATGATTTCAACAGTATCTGAATTAATATACAAAAACTAAGAGGGAAAATACCTTTTTTAAATTTAATTTTGAAAGAATTTTTATTTGAAAATGATATTGCCGTATTATGGGAAGGTCATTTGGCCAATAAACACATGCACTGGTTATAGTTCACTTCAGTTTTACAATTAACTAGTCAATTAATTAGTTCTTGATGAGTTTGTCATAAATTTTTTTGTCACATTGCTATGAAAGGAAATAAGTTATTGTCATTATGAATACTACAGAGGTGTGATGTAAAATCTATTACAAACTTATCAATAATTAATCAATTGATTAGTTAACAATAAAACTGAAGTGAGGAACTACAACTAGTGTGTGTGTGTGTGTGTGTGTGTGTGTTCATTGGCAAAATGACCCTCCCAAAGTAATACAATATAATCATGGCCTTCCTTATCTCAACAACATTTTACTCTTGATAATGATGATTTTATGCTTAAAAGTATGGTCCCACAAATTTGCTGTTAGTAAATGGTATCCATGTGAAGGTGTGGTTCCCTAAGAGTTAGGATGTTGCACTCAGAATTTTAAGATCATGGTTTCAATTCCTGGACTGGACATTATTGAGCAGATTTAACTTCATTTTAAATTGCCCCAGTTGACTCAGTTGTATATGAGTTCCAGCAGTTACAGGGAAGTTAACCCTGCGACAGGCAGCGTCCCATCCAGGGGAAAGCATTGTAATCTCAGTCACTTGTGCATAATATAAACTGGGTTAAACGCCAACCTTATCAGTCTTACGGCTCATAATGGAACTAACATGCATATGGTATCTTCACAATGCTAACATACAATAGCTCTATGGCCAACCCTACAGGTTATGATGTGTTTGATAGAAGACAAGAATATTCAGTATGAACTTAAAAGCCACACTTTATGTGGGTTTTCAAGCTAGCTCCTTCAGAGGGCTAATTGGGCCTGTGGCCCAAAACTAAAGAGAGCAATAATAATAAAGCATTTATTGGTATCCTACCAATATGGTATTACTTTAAAATCAGTTCTTTTAAAATTTCAATTTGCAACTGTTAGCATATAACAAATCCTCATCCAAACCTGATCTCAATGCTGGATGTTCAAGAACCAAATGAAGGGCAGATTTTGAATCCCAGGATCATCCTGATTCCAAAATAGTATAATATGACTAGGTAGAGCAAATGTAGACTGAGATAGACAGAATTTCCTGTTTATTTCTATAGATTTTACCAATTTGCCACCACAAAATCTGATTAAAGTTTACCAAAGAATATTGATGTTCTAGCATTGAATTTTTTTTTTGCATTAGTGAATTATTTACAAACTTCAATACAATATTTATGTGAGTTATTAATGTTTAATAAGTGTTCATTAATTGAAACAAGAAGACAATTGGAAATTTTTTTTCTATTATGACTTTTTAATTTATAGCTAGTTTATAGATTTGATTGTTTGAGAACTTGAATGCATTATTCAGGTGACATATATAATTGTCTATTAAATGTGGATACATTGACTGAAAAATTGCCTTTTATTTTAATTTTATTTATTTATTTATGTAGATCTAACTTCATGACACAAAAAGATAATACAAAAGGAACTCAAAAGAAATACAGGCTAATAGTCTAGCAACATCATCATCATCATCATCATCATCATCATCATCATCATCATCGTTTAACTTCTACCTTCCATGCTAGCATGGGTTGGATGATTTGACTGAAGACTGGCGAACCAGATGGCTGCACCAGGCTCCAATCTGATCTGGCAGAGTTTCTACAGCTGGATGTCCTTCCTAACACCAACCACTCCGAGAGTGTAGTGGGTGCTTTTATGTGCCATCGGCACGAGGGCCAGTCAGGTGGTACTGGCAATGGCCACACTCAAAATGGTGTTTTTTACGTGCCACCTGCACAGGAGCCAGTCCAGTGGCACTGGCAATGACCTCGCTCGAATGTTTTTTCATGTGCCACCGGCACAAGTGTCATTAAGGCAACGCTGGTAATGATCATGCTCAAATGGTGCTATTTACGTGCCACTGGCACGGAAGCCAGACAGCTGCTCTGGCAATAATCACGCTTGGACGGTGCTCTTAGTGCTCCACTAGCACAGGTGCCAGTTATCAAATTTGGTTCAATCACGATTTCGATTTCACTTGCCCCAACAGGTCTTCACAAGCTGAGTTTAGTGTCCAATGAAGGAGAGGTTGGCATGGGTATCAGTCGTCGAATTTGGATCGATTTCAAACAAACAAAATTAATTACCAGAAAGAAATTTTGTTACTACAACACTTTGGAATCTGCTTGGAACCCATCCCTCACTGGTTTATTACTGGTCCTCCAACTTACATTTCAGTGTGAAAAAGAGTGAATTAGATGCAGGTGTGGCTGTGTGGTAAAAAGCTTCCTTTCCAACCACATGGTTTCGGGTTCAGTCCTACTGCATGGCACCTTGGGCAAGTGTCTTCTACTACTGCCACAGGCCAACCAAAGCCTAGTAAGTGGATTTGGTAGATGGAAACTGAAAGAAACCCATCGTATGTGTGTGTAGTGTATGTTTGTGTTTTTTTTTGTGACTGTATTTGTCCCCTCTCCCAATGTTTTCCAGGCAAGGAAATATCCTCCCATGGTGTAACATATTTTTGGAAGAATGATAGTAACAAATGATGCTATCTATATGACTGTGATATTCATTTACAACCATCACATGATGCCAAGACAAAGAGACACAAACACACATGAGCACACACACATACTCGCACACACACTCTCATGCATGAACACACACACATACACACACACATACTCGCACACGTACTCTCATGCATGAACACACACACATACACACACACACATACTCGCACACACACTCTCATGCATGAACACACACACATACACATGCATGCACACACATACACACGCATGCATACACATACATACATATATACATACAATTGGCTTCTTTAAGTTTCTATTTGCCAAACCCATTCATGAGGCTTTGGTCAGCTTGTGGCTATAGAAGAAGACACATATCCAAGATGCCACACAGTGGGACTGAACCCAGGACCATATGTTTGGGAAACAGACATCTTATTACGCATCCACACCTGCACCTAAAACGTTAACTGTCGTGTGTGTGTGTGTGTGTGTGTTTGTTTCTTTGTGTTTTTCCCTGTCATTACTACTTGACAACCAATGTTGGTTCATGTCTCCGTAAATTAGCAGTTCAACAAAAGAGATTGATAGAACAAGTTAAAGTTTAGTTACTAAGATCATTTCATTTGACTAAACATTTCGAGGTAGTACCCCAACACGGCTGCAGTCCAATGATGGAAACAAGTAAACGGTAAAAGGTTAGTATTTCAAACTTATCATACAACTAAACTACTCCTGCAGCTAGGTGAATTAAAAGACATAGAATGAAGTGCATTGCCAAAAGTCATAAACACAGATAGTTCAATATCATCTTCACTTAGCCATTCCATTAATACTTCGTCTTCATAGAAATATTTCTTCAGTCAGTTCCTCAATAGTTTAGTTCAATGAAATATCTGAAGAAAAGTAATGGAAGGAATTCTAGAAGGTCAATTATTCAAGTTCTGGTGAGAGTAATGATTATCAGAATGAAGGAAAAGCAATTAAACTGTTTCCTTTCCAATTTTCAAGACGATAAAAAATAAATAAATAAATAAATAAATGAATATAAAAACGAAACGGGGAATAAGAAATGAAAAATTAATTAAGAAATTTGATGAATGAAGGAAGGATGATTGATGTCTGAAGAATAACAATGAAAGAGAAAGATTGAAGACAGACTGAATGATAAAGAGAAAAAAAAAAGTAAGAAATGAAGAAGAACAAAGAGTGGCAGTTGGTAAATAAAAAACACAAAAATATAGAAAAAAGAATAAAGTAAAAAAGAATGAAGATGAATGAGTATTAAGAAAGATTGTTGAAGAATAATAAAGAAGAAATAAATCAGAAAGAAGAAAATTAAAAAAGAAGAATGAAAACCAAGGAATGGAAAATGAAGAAGAATGAAGAAAGACAAAGAATATGGATGATTAAGAAAAAGGTAATAAAAACAAAGAGAATGGAAGTGAACACAAAATAAAATATTATTGAAGATACTAAAGAACAAAGGTGGAAAATTGGTAAAGAATAATTCTTACATAGAATACGCGCAAGGTCTCAGTTTAATAAAAGAGTGAGGAACCAATATTACACAATATTCAATGTTCTTTTCTCGAAGACATTAATGATGTGAGTTGGAATGGCCACAACCAGAAACCGAAGATTTAGGTCACAGACTCGACATGTTTGGAAATTAGTTTGAGTGTATGGCAGTAAGAAGAAGAAGAAGAAGGAGAAGAAGAAGAAGAAGAAGAAGAAGAAGAAGAAGAAGAAGAAGAAGAAGAAGAAGAAGAAGAAGAAGAAGAAGAAGAAGAAGAAGAAGAAGAAGAAGAAGAAGAAGAAGAAGAAGAAGAAGAAGAAGAAGAAGGAAGATAAAGAATAAATAACAAAGGGAAAGAAAAATAGATGTATTATGGATGAGAGGGAGAGAGAAGCTGAAGAGGAAAAAAAAATTGACACACTTATAGTTTAAAGTGATATTGTTACAAGTGAATTGTTTGAAGTTTATAATGAAAGGAATGAGAGTTTATGATGTTCATGCCTTTCAAAAGGGCAATAAACCATGTAAATGGAAGGAAATGGTTCCAACTGGAGGAATATAATTAAGGGCTTCTTGCATAGGTTTGAATTCTGAGGTTTCTCCTTTTGTTGTTTTTTGAAAGGAAGGAGAAAAGAAAAGAAGGAGAAAAGAAAAGAAGGAGAAAAAAAAAGAAGGAGAAAAGAAAAGAAGATGGTTGCTGCTGCTTTTTCTAATAGACTCGGTAAATGTAACCAGAATAGCTAAATCAGGAACCAAAACTTGGATTCTGGAAGTTTACTGTTTACAAGATCTAAGTGCCAATATGTGCATGGTGGTCGGGTGGAGAGGAGGGCATGTGGGGTAGTACATGTGTGTGTGTGTGTGTGTGTGTGTGTACATATGCATATACATACATATACGAACAAACGAACATACACACACACACACACAGAGGCTGCAATTTTAGATTTATAATAGGTGCAGGCATGGCTGTGTGGTAAGAAACTTGCTTCCCAACCACATAGTTCCAGGTTCAGTCCCACTGAATGGTACCTTGAGCAAGTGTCTTCTTCTATAGCCTCAGGCTGACTAATGTTTTGTGAGTGGATTTGGTAGACAAAAAGTGAAAGAAGCCCATCGTATATATATATATATATATGTGTGTGTGTATATATAAATGTATGTATGTATGTATAAATATAGAATAGTAGTACAGTCTCTTTCACCGAACCACTAAGTTACAGGGATGTAAACACACCAACATTGGTTGTCAGGTGATGGAGGGGGACAACACAGACACAAATACACACACACACACACACACACACACACATACACACAAATACATAGAATGGGCTTCTTTCAGTTTCTGCCTACCAAATCCACTCACAAGGCTTTGGTCGGCCTGAGACCATGAGAAGACACTTGCCCAAGGTGTCAGGCAAGACCACATGGTCAGGAAGCAAACTACTAACCACACAGCCACATATATATCTATGTGTGTGTGTGTGTGGTGTGTCTGTGTTTGTTCCCCCATCACTGCTTGACAACAGGTGTTGGTATGTTTATGCCCCTGTAACTTAGCAGTTCAGCAAAAGAGACTGATAGAATAAGTACTAGGCTTAAGAAATAAGTGTCTTCTACTATAGCCTGGGACCAACCAAAGCCTTGTGAGTGGGATTTTTAGACGGAAACTGAAAGAAGCTCATTGTATGTGTTTGTGTGTGTGTGTGTGTCTGTGTTGTCCCCCCTCCATCACCTGACAACCGATGCTGGTGTGTTTATGTTCCCTTAACTTAGCAATTTGGCAAAAAACACCGACAGAGTAAGTACTAGGCTTGCAAAGAATAAGTCCTGAGGTCAATTTGTTCGACTAAAACCCTTCAAAGCTGTGTTCTAGCATGGCCACAGTCACATGACTGAAACAAGTAAGAGTAAAAAAGTAAAAAATTATTGGTGTATTGGAGACCAATAGAATAGCTACAGGGCTTTTCTCAATACCTATATTAGCTATATTCTTTTACTTGTTTGACTGTGGCCATGCTGGAGCACTGCCTTTAGTCAAACAAACTGACCCCAGGACTTATTCTTTGTAAGCCTAGTACTTATTCTATCGTCGATTTTTGCCAAACTGCTAAGTTATGGGTGCGTAAACACACCAACATCACTTGTCAGGTGAAGGAGGCAGGGATACAGACATACAAATACACACAGACACACACACACACAATGAGCTTCTTTCAGTTTCCGTCTACCAAATCCACTCATAAGGCTTTGGTTGGCCCGAGGCTATAGTAAAAAAAACACTTGCCCAAGGTGTCACACAGTGGGACTGAACCTGGAACCATGTGGTTGGGAAGCAAGCTTCTCACCACACATATAGGCCTGCGCCTATATATGTATATATCTTCTCCTTTTTTATCGTTTTACTTATTTCAGTCATTAAACTGCAGACATGCTAGGGAATTGCCTTGAAGAATTCTAGTCAAATGAATCAGCTAATCTTGTCTCGGTACCAATCTTGAGAAAGTAAGGTTCTTGAAGCCAAAAAGGAGAAAGTTAATTGAAAGATTACAGATAATTAGCTATCAATAGAACTGTCAAAATATATAAAAATTTCCAAAAGTTTAGCACATGCACACGTATAGACATGCAACTATATACTCTTTTACTCTTTTATTTGTTTCAGTCATTTGACTGTGGCCATGCTGGAGCACCGCCTTTAATCGAGCATATCGATCCCAGAACTTATTCTTTGTAAGCCTAGTACTTATTCTATCGGTCTCTATTGCCGAGCCACTAAGTTACAGGGACATAAACACACCAGCATCGGTTCTCAAGCGATGTTAGGGGGACAAACACAGACACACAAACATATATATACACACACACACATACATATATACATATATAAATATACATATATATATATATACGACAGGCTTTTTTCCGTTTCCGTCTACCAAATCCATTCACAAGGCTTTGGTTGATCCGAGGCTATAGTAGAAGACACTTGCCCAAGGTGCCACGCAGTGGGACTGAACCTGGAACCATGTGGCTGGTAAGCAAACTACTTACCACACAGCCACTCCTACACCTATATATAAGAATATGCATGCACAAAACAAGGCATGCAGCTCTGCACATGCACTGACTCCAAATGCTGCACACATACATACATGCAAAAATACCCTGTTGATGTTGTTGAAATTCCAATGAAGGAGCCTTGGATCTAGGTTAGAAACCAGCTCTTTCTTTTAGTTCTATATTTAAGAGATGAGGAATTATGTACATTATTTACAGGCATATGGTGTAGTGGTTAAGAGCATGGGCTACTAACCCCAAGATTTCGAGTTCGATTTCAGGCAACGACCTGAATAATAATAATAATAATAATAATAATAATAATAATAAACACTATGTACAAATCGAAATATATGGTACCCTAGGCATAACACCTACATGAACTTCTAACTTGTTGTCTCTTGAGGTCTCTGGGTGAGACTTGGATCCAATTTGTACAAATGCAAAACAAAAGTCAAACATAAAATAATAATTATAATAATAATAACATCAAAACATACCTTAGAAATGAGAACCCAGGTTCGAAATTTCCCTAAGACACCTGAAGAAGGCTGGAGGGTATATCAGCCAAAACGTTGTGTTCGAGAGAAGGGGATTGCAGGACGGGCAGAAAGTAAATACTTCAAAGGGATCTCAGTTAAAACTTTCCATCAAAATTCTATGTTAATTTATCTTCCAAACACCAGCTTAATAATGTCATTTTACTAAATTCTTCATTATTTTCAAAATTAATTGAAACAAAGACAGTGTATCTGAACAGAAATATGGCAACAAGAGGGTTAAAGTGATGTAAATTAAAACCTTTTATCAAAATTCTATGTAAATTTATGTTTTAAACAATAGCTTAATAATGTCAAAGCTATTTTACTAAATTCGTAGTTATTTTCAAAATTAATTGAAACAAAAACAGAAATATGGTAACAGAAGGGTTAGATATATTTATTGCAAGAAACAGCTAGGTATCTTTTTTCTAACATTTTACATAGTTCAACTTACACAAGTTAATGTGTGAGAAAAACAAAACAGGGATTTTGAAAGAAATTTCTATAAAACTAGTTTTAAACATCGGACGGCTGTGGGGGTCCACCAGAATAAAATGGTAATCAAAGGGGTCCATAGATAAAAAATGGTTGAGAACCCCTGCTATAGATGTATGTATTGTAAGAAACAGGTAGGTTCCTTTCTCTAACATTTTACATTGTTCAGCCTACACAAGTTAATGTCTGATAAACAAAATAGGAATTTTGGAAGAAGTTTCTATAAGACTAATTTTAAACAATGGATGGCTTTGGGGGTTTGCCAGAATAGAACAGTAATCAATGGGATCCATAGGTAAAAGAAATGGTTGAGAACCCTGTTCAAACCCCTTTAAAGCTCCTACCTTTCTCAATCTTCCTCTCCCTTCTCTTTTCCTAAACAAGACAAAAGCCTACATGACAACCACTTACCTAAAAGCTTCCTTTTTTCCTGTAATATATACACAACCGAACTCATTTAAAAACACAGCATGAGCTTCATCTACAGCAGTACCATTAATAATTCCTGCAGGCACACACGCACAGCAGCCAAAAGTTCAATTCTATGTCAATGACCATTTTGATTTTTACTTTCACAAACCTTGATAATATTGTTTCAAATATAAACTTTACAATTCTCTATGGTTAATCCACTTTACTTCATACGGACCTTAAGACTGGTTTCCCAGTTTTCTGGTGCACCCCTGGATGGGACACTGTTCCGACACAGGATTATTCATTTTTGCCAGCTGACTGGACTGGAGGAATGTGAAATGAATTACAGTTCTATATTTAAGAGATGAGGAATTATTTACATTATTTACATTTGACAGATATTTGGCCTCATCTTGTTAGTTCTTAACACAATGTTTCGGCTGATATACCATCCAACCTTCTTCAGGTGTCTTGAGGTAATTTCGAACCTGGGTTCTCATTCCTAAGGTATTTTTTGATGCTATCATTATTATTATTATTATTATTATTATTATTATTATTATTGTTCAGGTCACTGCTTGGAATCAAACTCAGAATCTAGGGGTTAGTAGCCCACAATCTTAACCACTATGCCATATACCCATGGGCATATGGCATAGTGGTTCTTACCACACAGCCAATTCTGCATCGAAAAATACGTTAGGAATAAGAGCCCAGGTTCAAAATTTCCCGAATACACCTCATGAAGGCTGATTCTGCCAGCTTGCCACCAAGAAGAAGAAGAAGAAGAAGAAGAAGAAGAAGAAGAAGAAGATGCTGATGATGATGATGATGATGATGATGATGATGATGATGATTTCAAATTTTGGCATAAAGCCAGCAATTTCGGGCAAGTGGGCTAAGTCAATTACATTGACCCCAGTACTGAACTGGGACTTAGTTTATCGATCCCAAACAGTTAATCCCCAACAACATTTGAACCCAGAACAAAAAGACGGGTGACATGCTGCTAAGCATTTTACTCAGAATGGTAACAATTCTGCCAAGCTCCTTGCTTTAGGTTTTGTGGACATATTAGAAACAGTTATGTATAGGTGTTGTCCCTTTGTCCATCGCTGCCTCCTTTCTCTTTGCTTGGCCCTTGTTCTTTCTATCTTTATCTCCTAACCTTACGCAGAGCATCTGGTCCTCATCAGTTCAATTGACTTGTAGCTTGCAGCTACTCTGGACCCACCTGGTTGCTTACTCCACCGTCACCATCATCTCCACCACCACCACCACCACCACCACCACCACTACCACCATCACTTCCACCACTGCTTGCCTCCCCACCGACCAACCCCATCACTATAACCATCATCATCACAACTAATGCCTCCACTGCCACCACTAACGCTGCCGCCACCACTAGTGCTGCAACTGCCGCCGCCACCACCACCAAACCGTTTACTTCCTCTCATTTTGCACATCTTTCACACTAGTCCTACCGTTCCCCTCACCTCCCCCTCCCCCACCACCACCACATAACTCTCATCATTTCGTACTGGCTTTCTATCTTTCTCTTTTTCCACGGCTATTCCACACATACACACAAACAGACACACACATCTCTTTCTCTCTCTCTTTTCATCCATCCTCCTCCTCCCCTCCTCCGTCACCATTAACATCATTTCAATCCTTCTCTCATTTTCTCATTCATAATTTTTTTCTTTCTTTTTTCTTTTTTCTTTTTATTTCTAGCAGCCTAGCAATGATAAGAACATGTCTTACACATTTCCCAGATATCTCTTTCCTTCTCTTTCCCTCTCTCTCTCTCTCTCTCTCTCTCTCTCTCTCTCTCTCTCTCTCTCTCTCCACTCTTTCTCTCCTCCCCTCCCACCAACCTCCGGAAAATGTGTTGTACCTCACCCGAAACATTAAATATCTCTTTCCTCATGGCAAAAATAATTTATTCCAATGTTTGAATTATTTGTACGACTTTTTTTCCTTTCGTTCTTTCTTTCTTTCTTTCTTTCATTCTTCCTTTCTTTCTTTCTTTCTTTCATTCTTCCTTTCTTCCTTTCTTTCTTTCTTTTTCTTTTTCTTCTTCTCTTTGCTAACGTAAGTACAATCTCACTAATTTCCTTGGATCCTACTTGTTTTACTAAATCTCTGAAACATCTGCTTGCTCTAACTCTTAATGGAAGCAGCAGCAGCAGCAGCAGCAGCAGCAGCAGTAGAGTTTGGTAAATAAGAAGGATGGAATGGTGGTGATGGTGGGAGCTAAGAAAGTGAAGAGGGAGAGAGAGAGAGAGAGAGAGAGAGAGAGAGAGAGAGAAAAGATATGACAGAGAAGCAGTTGAAAACTGACATAACTAGTTTAATGGGCTTCGGTGTTGAGATTCAATCTTCGTCTCACATGAGAAATAATCACGGAATGAATAAATGAAAAGGTGACTAAATGAACGAGTGAAAGAAATAATAATGAATGAAGGAATATGAAATGTGAGTGAATAAGAGAATGAGTGAATAGGTAAGTAAATGAATGAATGAATGAATGAATGAATGAGTAAATGAGCAAATGAGGAAATGACTAAGCCAAGTAAGTGAATGAGTTAATATGAGTGAATGAGTGAAGAAAAGTGAATGAGTGAATGAGTGAATAAGTAGCTGAATGATTGAATGAATGAATGAATGAGCAAATGACTAAGCCAAGTAAGTGAATGAGTTAATATGAGTGAATGAGTGAAAAGGAGTGAATGAGTGAATGAGTGAATAAGTAGCTGAATGAATGAATGAATGAATGAATGAGCAAATGACTAAGCCAAGTAAATGAATGAGTTAAAATGAGTGAATGAATGAAAAAGAGTGAATGAGTGAATGCATGAGTGAATGAATGAGTAAATGAGCAAATGAATAAACCAAGCAAATGATTGAATGAATATATGAATGAGCGAATAAGTGAATGAATGAGAGAACGATGATGGAAAGAACATGACATGAGGAGTTTTACAAAAGATGTAGTGCATACACTTACAAAGGCATGCACACATACACACATGGATATATATATATATATATATATATATATATATATATATATATATATATATACATATATATATATATATATATATATATATATATATATATATATATATATATATATATATATATATATATATATATATACATATATATATATATATATATATACATATATATATATACATATATATATATACATATATATATATATATATATACATATATATATATATATATATATATATATATATATATATATGTATATATATATATATATATATATATATATATATATATATATATATATATATATATACATATATATATATATATATATACATATATATATATATATATATATATATATATATATATATATATATATATAT